>NC_092637.1:15144964-15267464 GCF_039555335.1 Amphiura filiformis | reverse complement strand
ACTGATTCGGTTGTCCGCCGGACAACCATAAATCTAGCCAAAAGTCACATTTGTAGGCCTACGGACAACCAAAAACTTAGACGGACAACCAGAAATTGTAATCTGGTTGTCCGTGGGACAACCATTTATTTTTCCTAAATTCGAACACTGGTGCCAAGCGTTCCAAGGACTTTTTTCGTTGATTGTAGGTAAACAAACAAACAGACAAATGGTCGACATAATCAATGAAACCATAAGTTGCCATTTCAGGCTATCACGGGAGCAAATATCCAAAATTCACCTAATTTACAAGAGCACCCAAATGGGAGATTTGGGCTACAAAATCGCTGCTCGAGTGATCCTTGCTTTCAATTACAACAATGGAATTATCAACTATTTCTGCTGCTTGATTTCGAGATAAAGTACTGAGTTTGACATTTTAGAAGCATGACGTGAAAACGGTAAAATCAAAACGGAAATTCTTACAAAACTATAATAGATAGACCCACACGATGTGCCTTACAGTGGTGGGGAATTATATTTCTTTAGCGAACTATATTAGTTTGAAACGCTAAAAAATGAAGAAGGTAAGACATATAAAAATAAAAAATCTTACACTAAAAGACACCATTTCATGTCTAATTTTAACACCAGGTTTTTTTAAATGTATATCCAAGCACTATGTTTTAACTGACATTACTGAAAAAAAAAAAAATTAATTAAGATAATTAATTTCATAGCAAAAAGGTGTATCTCAGAATTGTGCTGATTTTAACATGTATCGATCGACTTTTAGCGCGACTATGCATAACAAAAGAATTTTTGACCAGCGTTCAGAGTGACATGGCTTCAAATAAGTCCTTTTATCTGTTTTTGGATTTAGGAGCACAACTTTGCCACTTGTTAGAAGATTTGGAGTTATCAGTTACCAGAAATTCAAAATGGTCGCCAAAATGACGTCATTTTGCTTATAATAGCATATTTTGACAGATACATTACTACAAATATGCCTTTATCTATGTTTTGATGTTGGGGAACACAAGTTAGACACTATCAACATAATTATCAGTACCATAATTATACGAATTATAAGTTGCTAGCATTGAATATCATCCAACGTGAAAACGGTAAAATCAAAACGGAAATTCGGACAAAACTATAATTATAGATAGACCCACACGGTGTGCCTTACAGAGGTGGGGAAATATATTTCTTTAGCGAACTATATCAGTTTGAAACGCTAACAAATTAAGAAGGTAAGACCTATAAAAATAAAAAATCTTACACTAAAAGACACCATTTCATGTCTAATTTTAACACCAGGATTTTTTTAAATGTATATCCAAGCACTATGTTTTAACTGACATTACTGAAGAAAAAAATATTGCTTTATATTTGACCAAGATAATTAATTTCATAGCAAAAAGGTGTATCTCTGAATTGTGCTGATTTTAACATGTATCGATCGACTTTTAGCGCGACTATGCATAACAAAAGAATTTTGACCAGCGTTCAGAGTGACATGGCTTCAAATAAGTCCTTTTATCTGTTTTTGGATTTAGGAGCACAACTTTGCCACCTGTTAGAAGATTTGGAGTTATCAGTTACCAGAAATTCAAAATAGTCGCCAAAATTACGTCATTTTGCTTATAATAGCATATTTTGACAAATACATTACTACAAATATGCCTTTATCTATGTTTTGATGTTGGGGAACACAAGTTAGACACTATCAACATAATTATCAGTACCATAATAATACGAATTATAAGTTGCTAGCATTGAATATCATCCAATTTCGTTGAAGAAAATTGCTGAAATCTACTTCTCTAAGGAGCAGAAATATAAACAGGATTACCGTTGCGGTCTTTCGTTACATTCGAAAATTTCGATGTTTTTTCCACCTCCGAATGCACCTAAATTTCATTGTTTTTCGGAGTTATAAAAGTGGTATCTATAAAATGAATGTTTTACTTTGTCTTTTACTCACAATATCTTGCATACATGTATGAAGACAATTCTAGCAAAAAAAAAACTTTTAAATTCGTATTTAATTTGCGAAAAGAACCTGACAATCAACTTTGTTTACAACATGAAGAGACATGTTTATCAGGTCATCATTGGTCAGTTGATATACTAGCTCATGAATATTCACAATTACGTCAGGGTAAATAAACAAATACATTTAAACCCCGCGGGGCACTCCAACTTTGGAGGTGACGCCTACGTAGGGCTGTTAAGACCCCCTTTTTCAGCGTCGCTGTCACCAAAAGACCCCATATTTTTTTACGAACACATGTTCTGTCACCCGAAGACCCCCCCATTTTTTCATTTGATCTGTCACCCAAAGACCCTTACGAGTCCAATTTTAACAGCAACTTTCATTTATCTCTGATTTTGTCACTTATTTTGAAAAAAAAAAGATATTTGAAGCCCTTTAGAACTAGAAATCCGATTTTCGAGGTTTCTGTGGCGCTTTTCGGCTCTCACCCAAAGATTCCATTTAAAAAAGGGTCATGTTCTCACCCAATGACCTCATATTTTTACATTTTGCTCTCACCGAATGCCAAAAATCATGCTCTTACCCAAAGACCCCATATTGTTTACATTTTCCTCTCACCGAATACCCCTAAGTGCGAAAGTGCCAGCCCTACACCTATATCCATTTCAAATTGAAGTGTCCCCCCCCCCTCGGATTTAAACAACTATCATAGAATTCCTAGGGAAATAAAAATTAATGTAATCGTATGAATGAATTTATGCTGCAGCGCAGTCGACCTCTTTTAAACCCGTGTATGTGTTGTCTAATAGCGCTATCGTAAAACCGGAAGTGAAATTCGCACAACTTGAAAGGCAATGTGCGATTAGCGCAATGCTGTATTTGGCGTGGAATTTCAGGACTTTATACATTATTCACATTTAGTAAATTTGTGAATTTCCTTACTGAAAAATGTAAATTGATTATTGAGGAAAATTTGCTGTACAAGGGCATACGATAATCAACTTAGGGTGCCGAATTTGGCACCAATTACTGTGTCGTAAACACTGCATAACTTTGCATCTTTATAATGTTATTTCATAATACAGCTGGAAATGACAAATATTGTTTTCGGTTTGAAACGGTATTGGTAAATCAAGGCAACACATAATATTATTTTTAGGTAATCCCCTTTTCATTATTTTCTATCCAAATCGCGTAGTACCCCTTTAATTTCACTTCTGCATTGCGTAATTTTAATGAGCTGCCTTGATTGGCCGCTTTTGCCCCGCGTATGGTGTCGTGTGGAAAAGCCCCATTCCTGTCATGGACGACCAGGTCAGTGGCGGATCCAGGATTTTTGAAAAGGAGGGGCACAAACCTAGAGTAATCGTCGCGCTTGCGTGATGCAGGGGGGTGTCTGAGGGGGGATGTGGCCCCCTCAGAAGTGAGAAACTTTTACAAAATACAGACCTAATTGAAGCCATTTGGTGGACCATTTTGTCACTATTAATGTGTAAAATTTTTAAGTAGAAAAAGTTGAAAAATTGTGAAATGACGGTCCAATTGATGTCATTTGTCGACAAGTTTTCACTATTATTGTGTACATTATCTGATTATTGCTTTAACATAACTCTTGGTTTGGGTGTCCAAAGCAGAAGCGCAAAGGGTAACTTCCTTATGTATACTCCTTATGCGATGCAGGAGGTGTCTGAGGGGGATGTGCCCCCCTCAGAAGTGAGAAACTTTTGCAAAATGAAAACCTAAGTGAAGCCATTTGGTGGACCATTTTGGCACTATTATTGTCTAAAATTGTAATTTGAAAAAGCCGAAAATTTGTGAAATGACGGTCCAATTGAAGTCATTTGTTGACAAGTTTTCACTATTATTGTGTAAATTAGCTATTTTAAACTGTTGCGATTTGATAGTTCACAGCATCTTGCGGGTAGTGAGATTTGGCCAAAATTTCATTGATCATTTCATAGCAAGCTCGCGTGTAGAAGAATTCAAATATGAAGTGAAAATGGCAACTTCTTTATGCATACGCAGGGGGTGTTTGAGAAATTAGAAAATGTGTGAAAATGAAGGCCCAATTGAAGCCACTCGTAGACCATTATTCACTACTATTACCATGATTACTGTAGGCCTAATTATTAGGTTATATTATTGCTTAAACATGTTAAAACATAAAGTGTACGGATGTCCAAAACAGAAGCGAAAACGGCTACCAGTTTATTTCCCCTCACAAGTTGGAAAATTTTGCAAAATGAAGGTCCCATTAAGTCATTTGGTGCATATGTTTACACTATTATCATTGCTTTAACTCAATTTGCAAAATTTTAAATATTACACTTTATTGGACTTAGGCCTACTAAGCATGCACGGGTTGATGTTGAAGTCAGCATTGGGTCGTCTTAATACAGATGTTGGTGACAAAATGTGACGGGCCCTGCGTATCGGCGGGCCCGCAGTAATTTCACAGTTTTTGGGAATTCCTAAAATAATCACAGATAACATGGATAAAAGGTTTGGGCCCAACTCAATTACGTGCAGATATTGTTTTCTCTTCTTCTCCATTTCTCTTCTTTTCTTTCTCTCATTTTCGCAGCTTTTCGCCCTTCTCTTCTCTCCTTTCCTCATTTTTTTAGCCGCGGAGGGGGCGGGGGCGCACGGGCCAGGGTGCCCTTCCACCTGCCCCGCGACTGGTCCAAAACAGAAGCCTAAGTGGGCACTTCTTTATCCATATGCAGAGGGAGGGTGTCTGAAAAAATTAAAAATAAAGGCCGAATTAAAGCCATTTCATGGACCATGAAAGGGACACGGTCCGGGGTGTGCCCTGCATGGATCCGCCACGGCATAGGAGGCCGTTTATGATGATCAAATTGCGATTTATATCTTCCATAAAACATGTAAAATGTAAAGCCAAAAAAAATAGGATCCTCGAAAGGGGGGGCACGGGCCCGGTGTGCCCATGCCCCATGCCTGGATCCGCGCCTGGACCAGGTAAAATTGCACAGCTTTTCGTAGACATATTTTGAATTCATTATTTTTAGTCTTATAAAATGTTTTCGGAATTAAATCGTTCCAAATTACTGTAGAATATTGTGTATAGAACGCGTAGAGGTGGGTTGGAGGTCGTGAGATTAATTTTAAAATGTGTTTTGGACGATTTTCATCATAAGTAAGTTGATTGATGCAATCATGTTGTTTCGCACGTATATACGATATACAGCACGCATCCATGCAAAACCATTAGTGATGAGAGGATGTTCAGAAGGTCTTTTCTGTATATATAAAAAGATGTTCCTCGGGGCGAACCATTAGTGATGAGAGGACGTTCAGAAGGTCTTCTCTGTATATATAAAAAGATGTTCCTCGGGGCGAACCATTAGTGATGAGAGGACGTTCAGAAGGTCTTTTCTGTAGCTATAAAAGGATGTGCGTCGGTGCGATCCATTAGTGATGAGAGGACGTTCAGGAGGTCTTCTATGTATATACAAAAAGATGTTCCCCGGGGCGAACCATTAGTGATGAGAGGACGTTCAGAAGGTCTTTTCTGTATATACAAAAGATGTTCCTCAGGGCGAACCATTAGTGATGAGAGGACGTTCAGAAGGTCTTTTCTGTATATATATAAAGATGTTCCTCGGGGCGAACCATTAGTGATGAGAGGATATTCAGAAGATTTTCTCTGGAGTAATAAGCAAAAAGGATCATCAGGCAATGTATAGAGAAGATGTCTGGGGCCTAATTACTGAGCAGAGTACCTTTTGGTGAGTTATATATTTTATAATCAAGAGAGTAAATTATTTTTGGTGAGTTGTTATTTACAGTCGCGTGGGGAGAGGTTTTATTCATATCAGAGGGAGGTTATGATATAATTTATACAGCAGAGGCATGTGACAAATTTTGATATACACAATTTACACAATTTTTTTATTAATTTTTCTTAAAATGTGTTTCAAGGCGGAGTTTATTTTCATGAGTGAAGTGAGATGGGAACTTATTTTCAAACATGTGTATATATTTATTATGCTATGTGATGGTAGTGCACAGTCTGTTGGAATCTATATTGTTTTATTATGTCGTAATTTTAAGATAGTGACGATACATAAATATGCATACACCTGGGTGTCATTTGTTGAAAATCTGGTCAGCACCTAGAGGGCCTCTATGCGCAAATTTTCAATTGCGTCCAAAACTTATATGATTTTTCTAAAATATTAATATGTGCAGATGCATACTCGCGTGTGTCATTTGCATGTATTATACTTATTGGCATGCGCCGAGCGGGGCCATGCTGTTCAATTTTAGTAGTTTGCCAATAAGTATATAGTTGTGTTTTATATAATATTTGATAAATTTTTGATGATACCTTGCCAATACATGCGTGACATGTCGTTTGCAGTGTCATTACTATTGGCATGCGCTGAGCGGGGCTACTATGGCCAAATTTTCATTTGGTACCAAAATAACTTCGATTTTTGCAGGCCTTTCATGTTTAATTGTATTAACACATTTTTCCCATTGATTTGACGACCAGAGTGCTGGCTGTGTTGTATTTACAGAAGTAGTAGCAAGAGTATGAAGCCAAAGTATAGGATAGGGGTGTGACTGTAATTTCTAGTAACTGTGAGCTATCTTCATTTTGTATTTTACACTAGGATATGTTTCCACGGAAATTTCGCCATCTTGAATCTACCGTCGACTTTCATTTGTCGCATTGAATATCTGGGGCTACTGAACCTTGAGATAGCCAATTTTGCTTAGTTACGTGTGCAAGGATATTGTGTCACAGGGCCTTGGTGGCCATTATATACATCTAGAAGTTTCATGGTTCTAGCAAGTTTCTTTTCAGTTCTGCTTTCTTTACTAGGGTTAATCGCTTTGATATTTTAACCGTCTGCAGGTAATTGAACGCTGTCGCCTTAACATCTGAAACACTGTTAGAATTTTTCCCCATTTCTATTTTCGGCGTTCATTCATCTGCATTGCTAAGTGTTGTGAACGACTGGTCCACCAGCATCAGCCGATTCGTTGTGACTATGTTTTTACGAAAATGGGTTTGACATGGATCCACCACTTGCTACAATGCACAGATCATGAAGTCTTCAGAAATATTAAACAGAAATTTGGAATTTGGAAACACGCAGAAAGATGTTATTTTGGCAGCCATTTTGAGTTTTTGATTAGTACTGGGGTTAAACGTTATGAGAGGTCAAAAATTTTTGACGGATTTGTGTTCTACGCTAAATTTGGTAATAGAAACAACTAGTTTTAAATCGCCCAACTCTAGAACTTAAGAATATTTTGAACCTGTTTTTTTTCCGCTGTGAAAGTGGTTTCCTGACTTACCGCAATTCTTCTCATCTGATTCGTCAAAACAATTGTTAAAGGTATCACACACTTGGTGTGGATATAAACATACGTGTCCATTTACAACGTTGTCACACTGGAAATCTTCCCCACAAATATCTATTATAAACAAGAATAATAATAATAATCTATCATAAATAAAGATGATTATAATTATAATAATAATAATAATAATAATAATAATAATAATAATAATAATAATAATAATAATAATAATAATAATAATAAAAACTAGACGAAACTTGTGTCTAACACCACAAAATCTCTGAACACCCCAAAGACATTGACTAATGTCAGTGCACGTGGCATCACTCTGCTATTTTATTTGTGCCAGAAGAGGCATTTTGAAGGAATTTTGTTTCGAACCGGAAGTGCCCCTTAATGACCTTTAACCCCAACTAAAAATACCACATAAACATTGGGTAACAACAATTCCTGTGTTAACATGCCGTAACTGTGCTGTGTTTTTCTTGGCTAATAAAAGTTTTGAAGGTATTTTGTTTTAGACCGGAAGTGACCCCTTAATGACCTTCGACCACTACATAAAAATTGTCGACTTTTAACACCAGCAGCATTTTAAAGAAACATCACAAAGAAATATTTAAAAGCTCAACAATACAAGCCGCCAAATACCTTCAATCATTGGCTTTCTTTGAATGGCTAACAAGAACCCGTTGTCAACTGTCTCATGCGTGTATATACCATAGCGGATCGGTGCTATTACAAACATTATCCACATGCTTTCACTACTACCTGCTATACCAATAGCAACTGCTTTTGGATAATCACTACGTATAGGTGTCCCTTTTTGTCCAGTAATACCGTAAACAGTAGTAGAAAATGTTGGTGATGTCCCATAACCTACTCCTATTGTGTCCTCGTATGATATGTTAGTTACTATTGGTTGTACAATAAACATACCACCATCGTTTGAAGAAATTATTTGATAGCAAAAAAGAATGTTAACATCTTTCAAGTCATTGATGGAATAAACATTTGGATAGTTTGGTGATGCCATGGAAAGCTTTTCATATTCGACAATTGGTAGTGACTGATATATTTGGCAGATATCTAAAAATAAGTAAGAGAAGTCAAAGGGGCACAAACTCGAAATTTGAGTTGGGGTCATTATTAACATGGTTAAATCGTGATCGTAAACTTGGTTTAATGAGATACACGTAGCACCAAATTGAAATACCTATGAATATGACCTTCATGCCCATTTTACACTGTAACTCAGAATACAATTGAGGACATTTACGGCTCATTCGTGCTGTACGGTCACATTTTCTGAATACCGTAAAGATTGGCGCTATGGGCTGCCTTGACATAACTGGACTTTTAGGCACAATCTAAAAATGCCACCAGTAAATAAAGTTACGTACCCTTAAATCTTGTTGTGATTTTCAGAGGGTGCTTCCTATTTGTGCATAAAATTTACCCCCAGGCAAAAGCAGTCCATGTGCGCCACACACCGACACCGCCTGGCTAATAATTATTTGGTGCAGAAGGGACACTAAAATGAATACACGGGATCGATACACGTGAATTGCTATGCACGATTTTGATATCAGACGAAAATCTTCTGATACCGGGTTAGAAAATGATGAATATCTCCCGTCATGATTTTTTCTCAAGAAACCAGATTTGGTCTCATAAACTTGGAAATACGTGTTGAACAGATATGATAGTCGCTAGAATGCGCTTTGAAAATTGGCCGTGCGCTTTGAACTCAAAATTTGACCATTTTATATTGCGTTGGTCCTGTTATGGACTACAGCGTGCAGCGTGTAGTACAGCTGCACTCACTGTAGGCAGTATAAAAGTCGATGACCATTGACCTCAATGGGGTATACAAGCTTAATCACGCACAACCAAGATCGATTACCCGGCTATTGTGAGTAGCCTTAGTTATGTCCCTCGACTAATTATTAGTTTAAAAGAGCTTTAAAGGTTTGAACCAAATGGCTAATCGTGGCTGTGGATTTAACCTACCATGGCGATTCCTGCCATGAAGATATAGGGTCGAAGACACTGTGCGCCATTAAGCGAACCTTTACGGTATTCCAATAATACCATACAATCTTTGGTGTTAAACAGATGCTACTACAAACCCATGCAATATGTAATTTAACTATATGGTCTTGCACTCTACCCACATCATCAGCCTGGGGAAGCAAAAATGTAAATTCTACCCTCGTGTCAACAGGAGGACCAGCACCATAGCTTTTATCATGGGGGTCTATAACTTCATTTCTGCTAGCTGCGCCTAAATGTTTGTCCAACAAAACGGGATTGGGTTGCAGTTATCTTTAGGTGACCATTCAATCTGGTGACGCCCAAATATGATACCAATTGACTTGGAATTGAAAAGAAATCAAAGCTAGCCGCCAACATTTATCTACCAAAAAACGTTTCAAAACGTAAAAAGCGGCCAAAGTTTAAAAAATCTTTCCTGTGTGGCTTTTCACCCTTTTTTAAACTTGGTCCCATTTAGTAAAGTAGTATTAACATGAAGAATGAGTCCTAATTTTTACATGCAACAATGTACTCTTATAGGTTTAAGACTGTTCGAAAGCGGTGCAATATGACGTAGGCTACCGTATGTATTATCAAAAACATTTCAAGGTTTATGTTTTATTATATTGCGTGATCATAAAGAGTAGTAGAGTATTATATATACTTAGCAAATTGACTGTGTGTCAACCTGCTACATATAGGCCCTACATCTGTACTTAAGGCGCAGAATCGCACATGACGATGAAGAATTTAACAAAGTGAGTATTTGCTACAAAATACATTATAACGTCTATACGGAAAAAAACTTCAATTACGCACGAACATTAATTCATTTGCTCTACAAAATAAACATTGACAACTAAGAAAACCAACAAGTAGCCTATAGATGACTTCGTATGGGTCTTTAAAACTTTCATAAATGGGACCAAGTTTAAAAAAGGGTGAAAAGCCACACAGGAAAGATTTTTAAACTTTGGCCGCTTTTTACGTTTTGAAACGTTTTTGGTAGATATTAATTCTTTTTGAGGTAAAAAATATTGCGCGCTAAGTGGTTCTTTGTAGCCATGCGAGGTGAACTAGTTGGATATCCATATTTCGCGGTTAATGGTGCTTTGTAACCCTGCGGGGCAAACTAGTTGGATATCCATATTTCGGGGTGAGTGGTTTTTTGAAGCTCCGAGGGGCAAACTAGTTGGATATCCATATTTCGCGGTTAGCGGTTCTTTGTAACCCTGCGGGGCAAACTAGTTGGATATCCATATTTCGCGGTTAGCGGTTCTTTGTAGCCCTGCGGGGCAAACTAGTTGGATATCCATATTTCGCGGTTTGTGGTTCTAGTGGTTTTAACGACCCGTAACCACCCCAGTCAGCTGCATACCGCATCCAGCTATTTTAATTATCAAAATACTAGTTTTTTAATGCTATGGGGTAACAGAATTATTAAAAAAAATAATAGCTGAACCCAATAGTTCAGCCAAGGACTGGAAACGACATATTGATGACTTTATATAGAGTGTATTCAATAAACCCAAGGCGGAATGAAAGTTGCTAAGTAACCGCTATCCGAACCATAAACACACATGCATGATCAGACAACGAGTATTCAATTTCCTCATAGCATCCCACGTTGTACACACGTCAGTCGAATTTGGCGGTGTTGGTTTGTTAGCCCTCCAAGTTATAACCATGGAGCTATTAAGAATGGAGAGGCAATAGATTATGTAACGCATTGTACACTTGTGCCGATTTGAAATCTGACAAGCTATTCATCGAAAGGTACCTTTTGTTTGGGACAAAGGGCTTCCACCATTAAATCGATAAGCTGACCCGACAGTGTATTAACGCTTTACCTAGCAGACTACTGTCAATAAGTGATCAAACGAAAGTCGCGTGAAAGCGCTTACTATAACGAAAAGTACCTTTTGTTGTCATACCACTCAAGGGTGTAATTGAGTAGCCGTAAGCTCAAAAGGCACACATTAGCCGCTGATGCAGTTCGTTGTCACCCCAATGACTGTAGGTGCTTCATTTAAATAAATTGAATGCGCTTGCTGAATGATTACACATTAAGGCTGCCATGTATGCATGTCTATTACTGTATAATGGTAATAGCTACGTATACATGTAACATATAATAAGTATACCGGTATAGGCCTATAAAAGTTGTTTCACAAATTGACATTTTATTTTATTTTAAGAAGGAGAATGTCATAAACAGTGGCGTACTGAAGGGGGGGCAGCTCTTTTGTGAAAGGTCTTGGGAGGGGATGAGGGAGGAAGAGGTGGAGGAGGGACATGAAGAATGAGAGGGGCTGGAGGAAGAGAGAAAGAGGGACAAAAAGTATGAGGGGATGGAGAAGGAAGGGAGATAAGAGGGAGTGATACTTTAGCAAGGAAAGAATAAGTACAGAGAAAGGAAAAGAAAGGAATGACAAATAAATGTAGGCCTTATAATAATTATTATAGAAACTAAACACATCCCCCCACATAGGCCTAACACTAACAGCACTATAGGCAGCCATTCGATGATGTCAATGCCTTTATGCGTTACGTATTTAAAACGCCCAGTCAGATGTATTTTACACCTGCCAAGCACAAGTCACCCAATTTCGAAAATTGGACGTTGAATCATGAAGCAATTCCTGGAGAGGGCAATCCCTCATTTGCATGTGACGCTTTCTTATTTAAATTAGCCATTGTGTTATTGCTTAATATTCATATGTTATGGGGAGCACTTTACACCACCAGGTTGGGCAAGTCATGAATAATTTAGCGTTGTGAAGCCAAATAAACTTATTATTTCCCAGGCTTGAAAAAAATTACAGGCAGAGGTGGGAATCGATCTCGGTACCTCCCGGTTAAAAAGCACAGTGCAAAACCACTAAGCCAGCTAAATATCTGTTGTGGGACGTGTAACATTAAATCAGTAATAAAAGAAGTAGATTCTTATTTTGGGGCTTAAATTGTAGAAAAGGGGAAATATTTGTCTCTGCTCTAAAGAAAATAAAAATTGAGATCTTTAAACAAAATGTTACGGCTCTATTAAAAAAAAAAGAATGATATCAAAATAACTTTAAATTCATTTCACGAGGCGGCATTGTCACAGACGAACACTGTATAGGCTAAAAACTAGATCCTCACCACTAGACGACGTCGTAGCACAGTGGTAGAGCATCAGACTGGTGATGCAAAGATTGTTGGTTCGAGTCCTCCTGTCAGCAATGTTTGTTTTTGTGAATGCAATGCTACGATACCATTTGTTCAAATTTTTCTTATTTAATTCTTTTTTTGTTTATTTATTTATTTATTTATTTGTTTATTTGTTTATTTATGTAAATAATTATGCATGTATTTATTTTGTTTAATCACTCACTCACACTCTTTAGAAAAAAAGGGCTTTTGGTCGATCAGTTCATTTATTCATTTATTGATGGTTTGATATGATATGTCTATTGATCGAAATTGAATATCATATAATTTATTCATATTCATTGTTTGTGAATTGATTGATTAATTAACTGATTGATTGATATGTAGAGCCGGTGCAAGTGAGTGCGTGTGAGTTACTTGAACAAGCCTTAATAATTATAATAAATAAATAAATAAATAAATAAATAAATCGCTTTCCCCTCTCAGCCTGCCAAAAATATTGTGACCACCCCCTGTTGGACATTCAAATTATTGGGATCCCAAATAATGATTAAATACATCAGATTTGTAGATGTAGGCCTACAGTTAAAAAACTTTTTTTTAAAAACTAAACCGATATTTTACTCATTATTGACCATGGTAGGCGAAACCGTCAATAGTGATTAAAGAATTTTTGTTCAAAATAAAATTTCCATATCATAAGCGTTTCCGGACCTTTACTATTATCCTCTCCCTCCCCCCAGGGGGGGGGGGGGATACTCACGTACAAGGTTTTCCACGAAAAATCCTTAGACATGGGTCTCCCTTTTAGATTTTCCGTGCTATGTCTTTTACTATTTTCAAGCTCAAATCCTTAGATATGGGTGCTTACTTTCCTGACAATCCTTAGATATCACGGTAGGGGGCCTAGTACCTATTTTCGGTAAAATCGTGACCCTTAGAAATGGTTATGGGTTCGGAAGCTCGGGCCGCACATCTCCGTCGAAAAATAATCCAAGTACCCGCCCCCTGGTTATCCTAAGCCTTTTAAAGCGTTTTAAGGTCCAAATCCCACCCCTCTCACCCCAATTTTACCCGCCTCAGGACTCATAATTATTCACAGCCCCTGATAATCTCCTAAATTATTCAATTGTTTTTTCGATGGGCCTAAACTCCTGTAATATGCATGCACATATTAAATACAGCAAGCTACATTCAAATTATACATGCACGATGCAAGTGCTATTCCAGAAACGCTGCACATCAGTGACATCACTTAATTAATATTACTACCGGTAGTGAGTAGCAAGCTTCGAAGGTTGAAAGTGCGCCCGCTTTACTACCTGAGAGCAATCCGGTAGTGGCGTTTCAATTTATTACGTGTTGGGAAATCCACAAGATCAAATAAAACGGTGAGTGATGATTATTTACTCGTTTTTAAAACAAACTTCTTAGGCCAGTAATAAACTACGTTCACGGCCGACAACTATAGTTTGAATGATATTTATTATCACACGAGGAAATAAAAACAAACGAATATGGCGCCTCACGTGCTTCAGGTCAGGTCAGTGGTCAAAGGTTTTTTTATCGCTAAATCGCTGGCTGAATATCGTATCAAATTCAAGTGATACACTACCGTCGTATTATTGACACCAATTCCTAATTTCAACATTACTATTGCGAAAGGTTATTCCATTATCAAATTATTAGACTTTCTGTAAAAAACAAATCACTGGTGCCTGATGGGAAATACTAGTGCGCCATCACCGGATTGCTCCCTGCTCTGCTAGCTGGCGCACTTTCAAGCTTGCTACTCGCATTGAACAGACAGAGTTCGCAACACTAACGGCGTCGTTATTTGCCAACCCTAAAAGGGATCGAAATTAATTATTCACAACCGATCGATAACTGGCCTCATTTTCTAACTAGCAAACCAGCGGGATTTGTCATAGGTTTGCGTTGATAATAGAACAACCGTGAAGTTAGTGTCACCCCCTTGGTTGAATGTACACTCTCATGAATATTGATTGGCAACATTTTCCAATATGTCAGCGCTCAAATCGGACACAATAGAACAATAGACCATTCAGTGCGCTGCGTTATAACATCGTTCACTTTGTGTTGAACATTGTAGAGGTCAATGGGATAGCTTCTTTATGGGGCACTTCTCCATCGGTTTCAGGGCGCAGTTCATTGAACTCAGCGGGATTCTATTGCAAGTGCTTTTATATTATTACAAAACGGATCGTGGTTATTACCTTGACAAATCTAATACATAATTCATACCAGGGATTAATAAATCCAGGGGTGCGGACATTTCATTGGTCGCAAACCACCGGGATTCGATACAAGTTTGCGTTGTAAATGAATGCGTGAATAAGAGTGTCATCCCCTTGGCGCGATATTTGATTTCTGAAAATACTCAAGTTGCCGTTCAAAATGCCTAAAATCATCAAGATATTGCAATACTGTCTAAAGTGATGTAAAATTGTGGCAAATTTGTATGATTTATCGCACATAATTTCTGCGTAGCGTGGAGAATCATTTACATAGGATTTTGGAGAAAAAAGGTGATAATTTTAGGGAAATATAGAATGGCGGAAGAAACAAATAAAACATTTTCCTGGAATGTGTAGACCATACTCTTTCTGTTCCTATTGATTTGGATACTGAAATAATTCTTAAAATGAAGCTGTTGGGTGATTTATGTTGGCGTTTCTAGAGTGTGTCATTATTGTTGAGAGGGCACTCGATTCACGAGATTTCTTTTGCAAGAACGCCAAAATAGCACGAATTTTGTTGGTTTGCGACTGAAGAGTGTCCGCACTATAGATTTCTGCCATGCAAATTAGCTAGTGTCAGTGGGTAAGAAAGTGGCATCTTTTGAATCGTTAAGACAAGCCACGTAATCTTATGTAAAACTCTGCTGGGTGTTTCGATCATGTATTATGCGTGTTTGGTCAAGTGAGGGTAATTTGTAAAGCATCAACTTGTGAACAAGTCATATGGGTTGGGTATAATAGATTTCTATGTATACAATTAAGTCTGATATATTTTCGATGGAATATATATTTTCACTTGAAAAGCTCGTGGGTTGCCGAATTGCAATTTCTGAATATTATATAAAAGGTGAGAATAAGACTATAAATGTAAGAGTATGGGATAATTTTGATTGTTAATAAATGCGAAACGCCGGCGGTAGACATCAGCAATATCAGGGATTGCCGCGATTCTTGCAGTAGCTTTTATGAATAGAATACAATAGTGGATACAATAGCGGATACAATAGCGGAACAATAGAGCTCTCTTACGGGCAAATAAACCTCGTCGCGTTTTGCTAAATTTCACTTCTTCTTTTTCATGACCTAACCGTCTTTTTTTAAACTTGTGGCAAAACTTCGACCGAAGTTTTTAATATCAGGGTAAGACCTATAATCAAATTTCGATTTTGGGGTGTTTGAAGCCCAGTTATTACAAACACATGCATTTCGCATCGTAAGTTACACATTATTTTATACAATATTAACCATGTATGATTAAGTGACCGTCCGGTGACAACCCACCGACATTCAACCCCATAACTGTATGTAAGACTAAGACTAATAATGTGACAATTCCTCTGTACAATATTTCCATGTATTTTACCATGACACATATTAATATTATATGAAGAGCTGAGTTGCAAAAGGGCTTACATCCACTTTTTGACTTTTTGAGAAAAACAGCTTTTTTAAGTTCTGCAATTATTACTTGTTCGATTTGATTCATTTTAGTTTTAGTGTTGATGGATAGAAACTAAAAGAATAGGTTCGGTACAATTTTAAAGCCTTTCTACTTATTTTATTATTTCTTTTATATCGCGCCTTTTGTGGATGTAAGCCCTTTTGCAGCACAATTAATTTAGCTGTTTTCTAGAAACCACCTTTGCAATCAAATTTGAACTCATTTTGTCGCACTATGTTATGCAACGTGACTAATGCTTTCAAAATCAAAAAGAAAAATTGAAATATCTCATTTACTTTTTTAATTATGAATTTTTAATTAAATTCGGCAAAATGCCATTTTCGGCCATTTTTTGAGTATTTCCGAAGATACACCTTTTGTTAATTAAAATTTATTTTTTCAAACATAGTTACCCAAAAACAGTTATTTTTGGTTTATATGTTCTAACCAGGTATCAAACCATTACAGTCGCTGGCTGTAGAAAACTACTCCCTATTCCAGAAAAATACAGCACTAATTTTTTGGGATTAATAAAATATTATCAAGTTCTGCCAAATGAATCATAGCCCAATCCTAATCCTTTAGTTAGTCCTAACTGGCAATAAAAGAAAAAAATCACTATTTTACTAATTTCTTGAAAAAAGAGCCAAAAACCTGCATTTTTGGCATATTTTCTGACAATCGAGTCACGAAAATCAAAGACTTGGAACAAGTCTAAGCATTCAAATTCTTGAGTATATGCCGAAATTTTGCTATAATTTTCACTTTTTGCGCCTCTTTAATTAAATGATTGGTTATCAGAATAAAACAAGTCTTTTCCAAAAATTAGACTGCACTAAACTGAAATGGGCTTGATTGTCACAGCATACGAAAAACACCCTAAAACGCATGTTTTTGGCCCTTATTTCCAAAAATTGACCAAATATTAAAATATGACTTTTATTGCCAGTTAGGACTAACTAAAGGATTAGGATTTAGCTATGTTTTATTTGGCAAAACCGGATAATATTTTTTTAATCCCAAAAAATTAGTGCTGTATTTTTCTGGAATAGTGAGTAATTGATTTTTTATGTAAAGCTCAAACAAATTGCAACATAATTTTTTTCACCACAATGCATTTCTATAATGTCCCTAGAATGACATACTAAAAGCAGGGGCGTCGCTAGACCAATTTCATTCGGGGGGTGTACAGTATTGTTTGCCGACAGAAATTTTTTGTGATTTGTTGACCCATTTTTTTTTAGCCAGAACGCCGCTCAGAAATCTAAAAAGTGGGGGAGTAGTTTTTAACTAGTAACTTCTATACAATTAACAATAGGTCTATTATATTACAACAGCACAATAACGCAACACATTAATCTTTAATACATTTGCCGACAGTCACATGGTTTTCACGATAACAGTTGTGTTTTGGGGAGGGTGTCACACCCCACATACCCCCTTTTAGCGACGGCCCTGACTAAAAGTCCATAAATATCCAAGTCCTGGAAATATGCCTAATTTGCATAAATCCAAAATGGCCGCCATTTCCTATATTTTTCACCTTATTTTGAATTTAACATTCATCTTATACATGTTATATACCTTTTCAGGTATTTTAGATGCCTAAAATGCTCATTCCAGAATGGGTAATCAATACATGTTTCACAGGTTTGCCAAACGTCTCAATATGGGTGCCTTAATTTGCATACATCCAAAATGGTTTGGTTCTATACTTCTTTGGAAACGTTGACCTTTGACCATTCTTTGCAAATGCCCTGCTATGACCTTGATATGTAGACTTGATTGGGTACAGTAAAAGCATCCACTTCACTGAGATGTTTAGCAGCTTGTCAGCAGTAGTTTAACATGGCGGATATTTACGGATAAGTCCTTTGCGTGCATAGCAGAAAATTATAATAGTTGTATTTATCTATTTATTTAGGCCTATGCCTATTTATTTATTTACTGACTTATTTTTTATATTTATTTATTTATTTGGTAGATTAGTAAGAAATTAGTAATATTCCATGACACATCGGTTTATTATTGATTGTTGATAACTTAAATCTTGATTGATTGGTCGATTGATAATCATTTCACATTATATCCCTAGTTTTTAGGCCCTATGGAACGTCTATTAATTTTAAATAGCATCGTACATTAGATAAATAAGCATATCAGTATTGATTTATTCTATTCAGCAATATCAAGAATTACTATCAAACTTCTCACAGCTTCTCAGTTGGCTTAGTGGTGACGCAATGGGTTTTATGAAAGTGAGGTACCGGGTTTGATTCCCACCTCTGCCTATTTTTTTCAAGGCTGCGAAATAGAATGCAATTTCTGAACTGCAAACTTATTTGGCGCCCGATCTGAGCTGGTCCTTTTCTGGTGGCTGTGTCTGTTACAGGCACACTCCCTCTGGAATCAAACCCAGGTTCACGCTCATTACACTTCCCTTAAGCAAATTGGAAAATGTTGCCAATCAATATTCATGAGAGTGTACATTCAACGTCCAGTTTTCGAAATTGGGTGACTTGTGCTTGGCAGGTGCGAAATACATCTGACTAGGCATTTTAATTACGTAACGCATAACGGCAATGATGTCATCGAATGGCTGCTTAGTGCTGTTATGTGTTCAGTTTCTATAATAATTATCGGTCGACCCGGTTTTATTCAGAGTTCAACGATCGAGTGCTTGCTAACATTTACACACGTCGAGCGCGATGCTCCGTGCAGTTACATGTAATACGATCGGCGAGCGTAGTACACACATTGTAGGCGTTGGAATGAAATCGCAATTTTCTTCGTTATACCTCATTTTGTTTGGCTCGAAATTAAAAGGGGATAATGTGATCAGTGAAACAAACATTTAAATAAGAATCTGTTCTTGATGCAAATTACACATTATTGCTTTAAGGAAAGTGTGATCTTACCGAGGATGTTACAATTCTTCTCATAGGTTCCAACAAATGGACAAGAGCAGTTATAGCCCATAATTTCCATACGTAATGCTACTGTATCGCCATCCTCAATTGGGTAAATGCGCAGAAAGCGAGTGACAATAGCGTAAGGAAATGCGATATCGGCTGTAGTATGATCATGTTCGCCCTGCAATATCTAAATGACAACATGTATATATTAAATTAGAATAGTTTTTTGACTTCAACACTACTTAAGCATTTTTGTCCACGGCAAATTCATCGTGACCTTTTCAGCCATAAACCAGCTTAGTGAAGATTAAACCGAAATATGCAGTACTAAACCATTATAGTAATCGATTGTCCAATGCACATTTCTTACCACGTGATAATATTAATCCAATGAGCGATCGAATTGTCCGCTACGGTCGACTAATCCAATCGATAATGACGCTATTGACATGTACGGGTGGAGCTCCACTGACTGAGTTTTGGGGGATTTTTCACTGGTTTGCTATCATTTACTCATCAAGGCGCTCCAGCGTTATTATAAGGACTATGCTAATAATTTAAAGATTGCCATGTAGAAAATAAACCATACTTGATTGACAGAAAGTACTAAATTTGTACCTATTGCGGTCTTCCAAACGCGACCCGGTGAAGCAAAATGTACATTGGATTAGCACGGGAGTTTGGATAAGACGGTAGGTTTCCTTTCTCATACAAATGCATGCTCCCCCGTTATTAAAGCTTGTACCGGATTAAAAATTCAGATATTTTGAAAAGAATAGGTAATTGAAACATAGAGCAAGTACTAAAATCAGAGCTTTTACACTTTTTGATATATGACGTTAACTAGTTCATCTCCTATAGCCACAGCACAGCACTAATAGTGCGGGTCAATTACCTATGTGAGTGCCCCTGTGTTGTGTGCATACATGTAGTAAAAATAACTGCATGATGATTTGATCAATTACCTGGAACGTTACGGGAAAGCGTGGCGCAATGGTTAGGGTACTTGCCTCTAGTGCATGAGGTCCCGGGTTCGATTCCCGGCGGTGGCGATTTGCTGGGATATTGACTTGGGGAAAAAAGTCTGAAATTAATTGGCAACTTCTGTAGATTAAATTCAGACTTCCGCTCTCCCCATGGTTCATTTAGAATTGGGTAATTAAATCATGAAAGTACTCCGTCCTTCGTTAAGCCGTCTGTCCCGTGTACAGAGAGCCATACCTGTACATGTATCTCGCAGCCAGTTTCGAAAAGAGTAGGGTGTTAACCCCTGACTGTTCCCAACCCGTCCCGGTGTTCAAATGTACCGCAATGGAAATAAGCTTCAATAGAGGCTTTCTTGGATTATCCAGGGTTGTCAAAAAACCGAACAAATCAAATCAAACGCTTTCACAGTACCAACTGCGTCTTCAGCCGGATGCTATGGCTCTGATGATTTATGGGTTGACAACTTTAGATGACGTCACACAATTTCTTGTTGCACCTATATATATATGTGCTAGCACTATATATACCCATTTATACCTATGGGCAATTCCATGAAAGGTGGAATTTTCTCAAAAAATAAATTAATCCCAGATTTGAATTTTTATCATTATATCATTCCAAGTGTCAGGGAAAAATATTAACCCGTTTGGTTATTGTTTACTGTCAACAAAATCTACTTTTCTGATAGTGCACTTTGATGGGGGAAAAAACATGTTTTTGATGATTTTACCAATTGGCTTTATAATTAGAGTAGTGATCAATCTTCTTAAAAAATTTATGTGCATGTATAAGTATGGGAAATAGTCCTTGAGAAACTTTAAGTAAAATTCCAATAAAACACAATAGACACTTAGTGTCAATACTTGGTTTGATGTACTGTCAGAGAGTGTAACACGTGTTACCGAAAAACAATTTTATTTTTATATTTACTAAATAACCTGGTTTAAATTGCTGCAACTTATAATTTTCTTCCTACTAGTAAGGGCTTATGTAAAAATAGTAGACATTGAGAGAAATTCTTAACCACTGCTTTACAACAAGCTATCAAAAGTTATAACGCGTGTTACTAGTAATACCATGACCAATTCACCTTTTCGGTAAATCCCATAACCCTTTGCGAGTACACCTGAGAACTCGTCATTTGACGTCACGCCGACTTGCAATTCGCAGTAACGATGTTCGATAAACGATGTGCGCATCGGCGCGGAGCGGCGTGACGCAGAATGACGAGTTCTTAGGTGTACTCGCAAAGGCTTATGGGATTTACCGAAAAGGTCAATACTCTGCTTGCAATGGTAATTGTAGACTGTGAACACAGCCATTTCCCTTTCAAGTCGAAAGAGGGCAGCATAACACTTTAAATGGCACAAGTTAATAAAGGGCAGTCCTCATCAAAGTTACTTTTATAGCCACAATGCCTCGGGGCTCATTATCACATCTTTCCCCAACAATTACAGTTTAATCAATCTGGTCGGATGGGCCCCGGGATGGGCCCAGGACGCAGTTCAAAAACAAATTTATTGCAGGCACTATCCCAGGGGTGGATCACAAGCATAATCTTAAATTAAAGTGGCATCACACTGCAAAGGACCTGTCGGTGGGATGGGAGGGGGTGTCAACTAAGTGATTCATATGGGAATATGTGCGCTGTCGGAAGAATACTGCAAGTTTTCGCGAGCCCTGCTGCATCAAAATATTCCCCAAGCGCAAGATGAAGAAATGCAGAGTTTTGCTATCAATGCAAGAAACAACATCCTTGACTTGACAATGTATTGGAGCAGGCTGTCAAAAGCATTGCAAGCATACAATTACATAGAGATAATAGATGGCAAAGCAGTTGCATCCATCACAGCATAAGATGCTCTGGAAGCGGACGAGGTAGATGAAGATGTAGAAAGAATTGATGGGGACCCTGGGCACCTCTGCAAATACATGTAGATGTACCAAGCACTTCAGCTGATGAGAGTAACAATCAAAGTGGCAATTCACGCCATGGTCACAAGCAAAGTGCCCGGGCAAAGTGACCGTAACAATTTGAAACAAAGTGACAATAATAGTGTGAATTGCGATACATGTGGGAAATTGGTTTCATGTGGAATATGATGAGGATTATTCCCTGGTGAAGTAATGGAAGTCGGAAGTCGGCTCAGTACTGAGCCCGTTGGCTTTTAGTTTATACAATGTTGGTAATATCATACGTAAGCATGGACTTAGTTTCCATGTTTATGCTGATGACACTCAATTGTATATCTATTTTGACCCTAGAATACCAGAAGCATGTCATACTGCTCTTTCAAAACTTGAAATTTGTATCACCGAACTCATTTTGGCGTTTTCGATGCGATTTTAGGCTTACCGTGATTTAACGTTGATATCTGGTCTTGCTCCTTTTATAATTTCACTTTGATCGTCGGCTTTTGTAAATAACAGAATGTAGATTGGCTCTGAATAAGTCTCGTAATCCTCTTGGTGGGTTTTTTCATGATATATTTAGTTTGTATTTGCATGTAACAACCCAAAAACGAGCTCTGATTTCAGGGTTGAAGGCTGTTTTGGAATCCCCGTGGGCTCAAACAAGTGCACGAGTGGCGACTATGGTTTTATACTTCCCGCATTGATGATTTCGTCTACGCCTAACAATATACTTCTTTTTATATGTTGACTGTAGCTGGTATATCACTGGTATACAAAGAATTGGTTACATGTCAATGACCATTAACTTCAGGGATACTCTTCGATTATTTATGCGCCTTTCTATCATGCAGTATCTTTACCTGCCGACATGTGCCCGTGTCATGTGACAATATTGCGTAACGTTAAAGGTTAATACATTTCTTTGACTTCGAAGAAACTGTGTGATTCTATGGCCTAGCGGTCTAAGGCGTTGAGGTTTCTAATTTGCTGTTCTTGGCGTCGCTTGTTTGAATCCGTGCGTCTGTCACTTTTATTATGCTGTTTTATTTTTCCAACATTAGGGCCTAGAAAAACTTATTTATAATTTCTTTTTGTATTATTTATTTATTTATTTATTTATTTATTTATTTATTTATTTATTTATTTATTTATTTATTCATTTTATTTATTTATTTAATGACGTTTTGGGGCTCGAGAGAACGGACACATTTATTTATTTATTTATTTATTTATTTATTTATTTATTTTTTTATTTATTTTTTTTTTTTTTTATTTATTTATTTATTTATTTATTTTTTTTATTTTTTTTCGATTGATTATTTGATGATTGAGTGAGCAGATTTATCGATTGCTACTTTAGTTGTGGGATTTCTATTTGATTTTGAATGACATCGTACATTAGTATTGATTTTTTTCCGTTAAGCATTATCAAGAATTAATATCACATGTTTCAGGGAAGATAGAAAGTTAGCTTAGTGATACTATCCGTTGATTCAGAACCTATGCCTATTCTTTTAAAGACTTGGAAAATTTCTGCAGTAAGTTTATTTGGCGCGCGATCTCAGTTATTCATTTTCTGATGGCTGTGCCTCTTACAGACACCCTCCCTCTGGAATCCAAACCACGGTTCGCTCATTACACCTCCCTTAATGCACCAGTTTGTCTCACAAAACAGTTTTGTGCGGTATTTTTTGTCTGTGCACCATATATTCGTTGTTTTTTAACATATTTCTCGGACGTCCAAATCGTATTTTGTGCAGTGTTTTTGTTTTGCATCAACTATCTGGGGCTTAAAATTTTACTTATTTCTCTGACGTCCGTGTTTTGTAGATATATCGCGCTTTTCGTTCGTATTTTTTCTCTTCAATCCTGCATTGCTTTTTTCACCTGAAGAAGGGCTAGGCCCGATACCGGTTGTGTAATTGAAATATATATGTCACGTGTAAACGCTAATTAACTTATTGTAATTTTAATTGCCGCAGTAGTACCTTCTATTAAGATACTGGATGATGTTTTTCATATATGATATGATGTGAGTGAAATTCCATAGCCGTTGTGTGGCTGCTTCCTTTTTTAAGGACGTGTACAGATGAAGCAAGTTGTCGTTTTTACGTACGTTAATGCGGTGTTAAATATTGCTAGTCTCGGTTCCAAATTGGATTGTGAATAAATTAAGACTCAATCATAGTGAAACTGAATTTTTCATTGCTGGAACCACCCAAGGACTGAACAAACTCTCTCCTGTTGAACTCAAAGTTGGTAATGAACGGATTATACCCAGCACTTCCGTGCGCAATCTGGGGATGATTTTTGACGATCATATGTCCATGACTAAGCACATCAACAATCTTATTTCTTCTGTCAACTTTCACTTACGGAACATCCGTCGCATCGCTAAATATCTTGATCAGGACACAAAACATCATGTCGTTCGCTGTCTTATTCTCTCGCGCCTAGACTATGGCAATGCACTCCTGTATGGAGCCAAATCAAAGGACCTGGACCGTTTACACTCTCTCCTAAACAAAGCCGCTAAACTTATTTTCTGTGCTGACAGACGTGATAGCCCATCACCTCTCCTTGACACTCTATACTGGCTGCCCATACGGGAGCGCATCAAATTCAAGGTATGCATGTATGTTTTTAAATGTCTTCAGGTTAAGGCGTGGGGTATGAGCGACCTTGAAGTACAGGTATCTGGAGAAGGGAAGCAATGAGTTACCCCAAATCACAGCGACAGGTAGTGACTTGGCCGCCGAGTGTTAATATATATTTATTTTGGAAGGTTCGTGTTTGTTTTAAATTTTGGGGCGTTTTTCCAAAATGTGATATTTTTGGTGATATTTCAAAAAAGCGACATGCCAAAGACAAATCTTTTTGCACATACTTTGTTATTGCTAATACAACTCTTTTCAGCATACCTACGTTACAATTCGTTTTGGTGATTTAGTAATATTATAAATTTTGTGACTGCATTTTGGCGTTTTCGATGCGATTTTAGGCTTACCGTGATTTAACGTTGATATCTGGTCTTGCTCCTTTTATAATTTCACTTTGATCGTCGGCTTTTGTAAATAACAGAATGTAGATTGGCTCTGAATAAGTCTCGTAATCCTCTTGGTGGGTTTTTTCATGATATATTTAGTTTGTATTTGCATGTAACAACCCAAAAAACGATCCTGATTTCAGGGTTGAAGGCTGTTTTTGGAATACCCGTGGGCCCAAACAAGTGCACGAGTGGCGACTATGGTTTTATACTTCCCTGCATTGATGATTTCGTCTACGCCTAACAATATACTTCTTTTTATATGTTGACTGTAGCTGGTATATCACTGGTATACAAAGAATTGGTTACATGTCAATGACCATTAACTTCAGGGATAGACTCTTCGATTATTTATGCGCCTTTCTATCATGCAGTATCTTTACCTGCCAACATGTACCCGTGTCATGTGACAATATTGCGTAACGTTAAAGGTTAATACATTTCTTTGACTTCTAAGAAACTGTGTGATTCTATGGCCTAGCGGTCTAAGGCGTTGAGGTTTCTAATTTGCTGTTCTTGGCGTCGCTTGTTCGAATCCGTGCGTCTGTCACTTTTATTATGCTGTTTTATTTTTCCAACATTAGGGCCTAGAAAAACTTATTTATAATTTCTTTTTGTATTATTTATTTATTTATTTATTTATTTATTTATTTATTTATTTATTCATTCATTTATTTATTTATTTATTTAATGACGTTTTGGGGCTCGAGAGAACGGACACATTTATTTATTTATTTATTTATTTATTTATTTATTTATTTATTTATTTATTTTTCGATTGATTATTTGATGATTGAGTGAGCAGATTTATCGATTGCTACTTTAGTTGTGGGATTTCTATTTGATTTTGAATGACATCGTACATTAGTATTGATTTTTTTCCGTTAAGCATTGTCAAGAATTAATATCACAGGTTTTAGGGCAGATAGAAAGTTGGCTTAGTGATACTATCCGTTGATTCAGAACCGGAAGATGCCGGGTTCGATTCCCACCTATGCCTATTCTTTTAAAGACTTGGAAAATTTCTGCAGTAAGTTTATTTGGCGCGCGATCTCAGTTATTCATTTTCTGATGGATGTGCCTCTTACAGACACCCTCCCTCTGGAATCCAAACCACGGTTCGCTCATTACACCTCCCTTAAGGGATCCAAAATGAGCGTTTATTGCGTTTCGACAGTATTTTTGTGGGACATGAGAGCACCTCAGACCTATCGAATTGCATTCTGAATACGAAGCATGTCTTTCTGATATCAAATAATTTTCATTTTTTAAAATCACAATATAATACAAATTTTATGACAAATTATAAAAATTTGATATTTTTCATATTTTGATATATAACAGTCCTCGAAGTAAATTATGTAAATCTAATGATATATTCTTAAAGTGTATGTAGCAGGGAGGAAAAGCCGACGGTCAATTGAAAATTTTGACCTTTCATATTGAAGATATAGATTTTTTTCCCAAAAAGGCCTAATTTTTTTGGGTGTTTTGGGGAAAAAAATCTTCAATACGAAAGGTCAAAATTTTCAATTGAATACATGAATACAAAAGCCACCTAAGTCCATGTGAAGTTATTTTGAGAGAAAAACCCGTGTATCATTTTAATTCCTTCAGTTAGATTTACCTGGTCAATATGGTAAGTTTTACGTGCAAATGAGTGGATTAACCTGTATTAGGTATGACGATTAGCATTTCAGGGACTTCGTGGGGTTCATTTTAAATTTTGGACTTAGGTGGTTTTTTGAATCATATACAAAGACAACAATGTTAGAATGAGATTACCACTAGTAAGATAATACAAAATAAAGCACACAGGTATGTATAATGTTGATAAGCATTCTGCCATGTAATATAAACCACACACTTTCCTTTATTAAACCCATTTTTTTGTTCAAAAGTCATTCTCTAGCAATGAATGTGTTACAAGTGGACTTTTATACATACTGGATTTAAATCAATGTGTTACAAGACTCAAATCATGGAATTTGGTGATTCTTTCATACATGCTATTTTTCACATGCCCAATAGACACAGAGAATGAATTTGAGTTGTTCTTTCATACATATGACAGGCCTATGTATAGCAACAATTTCCCATGCTTAACTCAATTTGGCCAAAGTATGGACTTAGGTGGCTTTTGTATTCATATATTCAATTGATCGTAGGCTTTTCATCCCACCTACATACACTTTAAGTATAAATCATCAGATTTATAAAGTTTACTTCAAGTACTGTTAAATATCAAAAATATCAATTTTTAATGATTTGCCATAAAATGTGTAGTAAATTGCAAATTTCAAAAAATCTAAATTATTTGATATCAGAATGACAATCTTCGTATTCAGAATGCAATTCGATATGTCTGATGTGCTCTAATGTCCCAAAATAAATACTGTCCAAACGTTCATACCCCAGCCCTTAATGCACCAGTTTATCTCACAAAACAGTTTTGTGCGGTATTTTTGTCTGTGCACCATATATCCGTTGTTTTTTAACTTATTTCTCGGACGTCCAAATCGTATTTTGTGCGGTGTTTTTGTTTTGCATCAACTATCTGGTGCTTAATATTTTTCTTATTTCTCTGACGTCCGTGTTTTGTAGATATGTCGCGCTTTTCGTTCGTATTTTTCTCTTCAATCCTGCATTGCTTTTTTCACCTGAAGAAGGGCTAGGCCCGATACCGGTTGTGTAATTGAAATATATATGTCACGTGTAAACGCTAATTAACTTATTGTAATTTTAATTGCCGCAGTAGTACCTTCTATTAAGATACTGGATGATGTTTTTCATATATGATATGATGTGAGTGAAATTCCATAGCCGTTGTGTGGCTGCTTCCTTTTTTAAGGACGTGTACAGATGAAGCAAGTTGTTGTTTGCTGTATCAAGCCCAGGTAGACATATTAGAGAGATTGCGATGTTCCAAACGCAGCAAGTGGAACGTACGTTTTCACGTACGTTTTTACGTACGTTAATGCGGTGTTAAATATTGCTAGTCTCGGTTCCAAATTGGATTGTGCTCATTCGTCACGAAGGAGAACAAGTCAGCTGGAATAAAGCCTATAATATTTGATCTAATCAAAAAAAATAACAGTAACAGCCTTTGATTATGACTAAAATTTTGACCTACATGCGGATTAAACTTAATTGTTTTTTGTGCTCCCCAAATATTATAGTTGCCCAAAAACATATATTTTGGTAGATTAAAGATCACTACATCCATACATCATGACTTTACTTTCAAAATGAGACTTTTTCGTCCTGAAAATTGGGCGCGTTGCATGGACTTAGACATGAAGTAAAATCAGCATATTTCAACGTAGCATCTGCGTTTTATTCTACGTTGGAATCCAAAATGGGAAATCGCAATGTCATTTTTTGTACACATTTCAATCGGCAATCTCTGCGTATGAATATTGCGTTTAAATTTAGTCCATTTTTAACACATCGCTGTACCTTTATTATAATGATTTGTTACAAACAAAAAGGATCATAATAATAATTAGACTTTCCTTCGTATGTTCATTATCTGTGACTGTCTTTAACATATTGTGAAATGGACACATTTTGTGCATTTTCAACGATGTATCTATACGTCGATTTCGCACGTGGAATATCTTCAAAAATAGCTAAATACGTGGCCTCGCTTCGATACAGGAGAGTGGATTTGAATAGATCAACGTACGTCCGATGTCTACGTTTGGAAATCGCAATGTCTCTAGTCAGACTTGTAGTACCCGTACCCGTACTCGTACCCGTACCCGTACTCAAGTCCCAATTTCCGTACCCGTACCCGTACCCATACCCATGGCTCCGTAACCGTACCCATGGCTCCGTACCCGTACCCGTACCTGTACTCACACCTTCGTTTGGCTTCGGAACCGTACCCGTACCCGTACCCGTGGCTTCGGACCCATACCCGTACCCATACTCATGGACTGGGACCCGTACCCGTACCCGTACTCATGGCGACCATACAGTACATGTCTAAATGCATGCAGGAAAGTGAGAGTCAGAGCTAGATCTACTCTCACTTCCCACTCATGAACCCACTGCACTGTGAGTCCTACATGTATGATCATAATCAAAACAAATCTAGGTTACATGGGATGTTGTTGGGTGGGGAGTAACACATTAAGCCAGATAGCCAGTGCCCTAAATTTTAGCCTGGCCCAGGGCCATGAAAAATGACCCTGGCTACACAAAATGTGTATGCTACATACAGTGTAGATACCTACATTGTGACAGCACAGATATTGGAACACAGCCTCCAGCCTGATGTGCACACTTTATGCCACCCATATACATAAAAGTTACATGTCGCATTCACACTCTGACTGATACAGAAAAAAGCATCAAACTGAAAAAACATTCCAAGAAATTGATTTTTGTGGTGAATTTCAAGTTATCGTGTTCATAGCTTGTATTCATCATTTTAATATTCCCCATCCGAATATACTCCCTTACATATGAAAAACTACATGATAATGTGACTGGTGTGAGCAGTGAACACTTTCCGTCATGTACTTGGGATCACAGATTCTGTGTTGGAATAGTGCATCTGAGTCACATCCATGGTCACATGAATAGAGAGTTCCTTTACCTGTAAACACTGAGAAATTTATGACTTATAGGACCTTTAAGGAAAGTATTTATAAATCTTGGATATAATTATCCTGATGTACATAATTAATGATAATAATTATATTAACCCTAACGGCCTAAGGACTTTTTGGCGACGGGAAGGGAAAGAAGGAAGGAATAAAGAGAGAAAAGAAAGAAAGAAGTTGTTTGCTCTGGGTGGGATTCGAACCCGGGAACCCTCGCATGCCAATCACACGGTCGCCGACACCTTGCCACGGGTCTTGGGCTTCGCTGGCCAGCGAAATCGTGCCTACATATCACTTAGGGCGATTGCGTCATCACACCACGTGGGATGCACGTACGAACAGCGCATATTCCAAGTAGTATTTTGTAGTACACGGTACGGTTAGGGTTAAGGAAGCACATATTGAGTTTCGATAGTGGTAACCTTACCCTAACGGCCTAAGGCCTTTTTGGCGACGGGAAGGGAAAGAAGGAAGGAATAAAGAGAGAAAAGAAAGAAAGAAGTTGTTTGCTCTGGGTGGGATTCGAACCCGGGACCCCTCGCATGCCAAGCAGACGGTCGCCGACACCTTTCCATGGGTCTTGGGCTTCTCTGGCCAGCGAAACCGTGCCTACATATCACTTAGGGCGAGTGCGTCATCACACCACGTGGGATGCACGCACGAACAGCACATATTCCAAGTAGTCTTTTGTAGTACACGGTACGGTTAGGGTTAAGCTAATTGGATAATCTGGTGTGTGCCAGGGATGTGTGGATGTGCATGAAATGCTTTGGAGCAATTTAAAATGTATGTTGTATGATTATGACGTAATAAATTTCTCAATTTTTTTTGGTGCGGAATGTAGTTTTATTCATTTGTTGTGGCATAAATGACATCAAAGAGTGTATTACAGCAAGGTATTGCTAATAAATTAATGTTTACACCAATAACAATAGCTTTGTTTATAACAATACCCATAATAGGACCCATATAAGTAACCGTACCCATGGCCCGTACCCGTACCCGTACCCATACTGGGACCCGTACCCGTACCCGTACTCGAGTGCCGTACCCGTACTCATGGCTCCGTACCCGTACCCGTACTCTCATCCTATTTTGGGTTCGGACCCGTACCCGTACTCATGGCTTGGGACCCGTACCCGTACCCATGGCCTGGGACCGCACCCGTACCCGTACCCATGGTCTGGGACCCGTATATCCGTACCCGTACCCATGGCTTGGGACCCGTACCCGTACCCGTACTCATGATGTGTCCCAATACTACAAGTCTGTCTCAGTTTTAATCCTGTTCCATCAATCTAACATTCTGCTGCACTTCTCCCGACTTGGGACGGGCGGTGGTGGTTTTAGCGCTTTGGTCCCAGGAATCCTCCCTCTCCAGTGCAGCAACTGTAGCTACTCCCTTTTTGTAGACCAGGAACTGTTGGTATAAGGTGTTGAAACCAACGTGCTAAGCCATTATCCCTTAGTATACCAAGCAAACCCTTTGTCATGGATCTGCACTAATCTGCAGGGCAGGACTTGCCCTGCTGGAACATCTTGATGTGTGTAGGTTCCATTTAAGTGGTTAGGCTGGTCACAGGATCCTGGTCCTATGTAGGGACGACTTCAGGTAGGTCGAGTGGTGACATATACGGACGATTCACCAATTCCCAAGTGTCTTTTGTTGCATGCAAGCCATAGAGTGTATGTTGCTCTTAATGCTGTTCTCGCCACAGTATCCAGTGCCTTTTTGGTTTCTTTGTTTCTTACAAAACTATTTTAAATATAGTGATGCCTACAACCCGAGGAGGGGGTCATGAATAATCATGACACTTGCCTGACATGTTGTGTGGGTTTAATTTACCTTAATTTTGTTATTTTCCATGATCGGTTCAAGGGAACTTTCATCTGATCCGAAATACACTTGATGGCGTTTACCAATTTGTACTCGAATCCCAGTAACAATTACATCAGAAACAAAGTCTATCTGTATCCACTGATCTGAATTTGTCTGATTAGCTTTCCAATAGCACCAATCATATAAAGGCCTACAGCACTGAGGAATGTTATAGTCCATGTAACTTGAAGCGGTTATTTGGTTCCCCCATATCCGTCCATCTGCGAGTCCAAGTGGCATTGGTAATCCTGACCTAACTACACGAATGGAATAGAGTAAAAAAAAATCGTAAAATCATCAACATCAACCACTATACATTTATCTGATTATTATTATTATATTATTATTATTACTATTAGTGTTATTATTATTATTATTATTATTATTATTATTATTAAATATTATTATTATTATTATTATTATTATTATTATTATTATCGGTGATTCGAGCTGGCAAATTTCAGTTCAATAATTTAGTCTGTAATTTATTAATTTGTAAATAGTTCGCAATTCCAGTTTTGTTTTGTTTTGGAACTGTACAAGGCAAACGGCATTCAGAAATATTTCAAGGAAAGCTTTTACAGATTCGTGAGTATTAACACTTCTTTTCACAGAGCTCGGTAACGACACAGGCCTCGGCCTAGGCCATATAGGATCGGGCTTGAGCTAGCCTAGCCTAGTTTATAAGCTTATTAATTTGTAGGCCTAAGCTTATAATGACAGGATTCAGAAATATTTTGTGTGCTATATAAACAAAATCAACTGCTATTTATTCGTTGATTGGGGACCGCACAGTGTCGACAGCGTCTAAATAAATACTTTTTTCCGTGAAATGAATCACGTCCTAATACTCCGTTGGTGAGCGACGGGCGATTGGTATTTCACTAATAAGAGACCTCGCTTTTCCGAACGCAAGAAAAGGAGTCCTATCTGATTGGCTAGAAACTGATCGCTAGATCGCTCAGTGACGTGTATACAAACTCATGTATTCAATTCAATTTAAATCAATAAATAATATTCTATTATTGACGCAGATAAAGAAATTTGTATAGCTATTCACTGTGCTGTATTATATTATAGAGTTGTGATTTAATATTCTATAGCCAGTGTACAGCACCGTGGCTTTCATTTCGTTCTTTTCATAAATAATATTCTCAAACAGTTTAATATATCACAATTTTTACAGACGATTTAAAATCTTCGGCTGAAAATGCAGTAAAATATGTCTACACCAAACAGCTATGCCCGGTTATCAGTGTATTGCATTTCCAGTTAGTGTATTGGAAACAAATCCTGCGTTTTACCTGGCAACAAATCAATTCTTGTAATAGCAACACCATATGGGGTACTGAGCATGCACAGATTGCATAAACGTGTATGAATGGAAACGCTGCGGTATCTCATATCGTGTAATTGATATGCTTAGCCTGAGTCGCTCGGCATATCTCGAGCAAAATCGCCATGCATAGCTTTTGAAGAAAGAGTGGACTCGCCGTACTATCACGGCAATCTTTGACACGAAGATATAGGATGATGACGCTGTGGACCGTGGACCTACTAGTTTCTAAAATCGTAGGACCACGGTCCCCTGTAACTTCGGGTTGGTATTTTGCACCATATTTCTCATGAGCAATCAAATATCGACCCTCCTTCGCACATCGATATTTCATCAAATTTAGTTCTATTTTCCAGTAGTTCCATATTGGAATTAAAATCTAATGTCTACCAAGCAGATTTTGACACTATGGTCCTCATAAAAACTCAAAATGTCCCACACCTAGGGTCGTACTGGGATGCAAACGTGAATATTAATCCACTTTTAAATAATAATGTTAAATTATTTATTTAAATGATTTTAAATATTTACCCATTTCGCACGTAGACCCTGTGTAGCATGATGTACAAGTACAAGAATTAACATCAACGCACGTTCCTCCGTTGTTACAAGATAACTTACACATTGCTAAACAATTAAGAAAGACAACAGAATAAAAATGCCAGGGAAATGTATATATTGTGCCGATTTCATTCAACATAAGTTCCCCGATGCGTCCACACGTACCATACAAACTTTTAAAACTAGGTGAGACCCGTTTATGAAGAGTTTCGATCGATCTTACGCTTGATTTTAATAGGAGATTACGTTTTGGGGGTGGGGGTTGGGTTTCACGGTCTTCTTTGCAAGCGTGTTCAGACAATGCAGAGGCCTTTTCTTTCTTTAAGTTTTGTAGCTTTTCGGTGTTCAGATATTTTGACCTTTAAAGGTCCCTTGGTTTAGCCTATGTATTGCTCAACAGACCTGCAATATATTGAGTACACTCATGGTACAGGGGATCTTTCATGTGGTTTAAGAGGTCTCTTAATTTAGCCAACTTGGAGTAGTATTTCGACCTAGAAACCGCCAGATTTGGTCTGATATACCTTTGACTTACTGTACCTCTCCACAAAATTAACTTTTCCGGTAACCATAGGAGTTAGACACGAATTGCCAGTCAAAGGAGTGCCCATGTTGCTAGGAAATGATTTGGCAGGGGAGGAAAAGGAGATATTTCCTGCATGTGCCGTTACACGGGCGATGAATAAAAAGGCCTCATTAGAAGCAACTGAGGACAACCAAAATGATGACTTAGGCTACAAGTTGGAAGACACATCTGTGTCAAAGTTGAATGAGAAAGAAGATAAACTTCCTTCTCCTGGGGATAAAAATACCCCTAAAAATGATACAGCCTCTGAGCATGAACAAATTTGGGAAACCATAAAAGACCTATGTCATGACAAGCTGATTCTGGAGCAACAAAATGACCCAGAAGTTTTTATAAATAAGATGATGTGCTAATGAGAAAATGGCGTCCGCCTGATGCACCTGCCGATGAAGAGTGGAAGGTAGTGAACCAAATGGTGGTACCAAAAGTACACCACACCAAAGTGTCTTCAAGTTGGATTTTGAAAGTTGCACTTCAAGCTAAGTGCAACTTTCAAAATCCGACTTGAAGCCACTCAAACGCCCATAACTCGACCAAATGATATCGTAAAGCAACAAAAGAGGTATCAAAATGCGCAGGAGAAAGCTGCACTTTATATACATTAAATAAGTTTTTGCCATATATTTCAGTTCCGGATATATCTGAACATCTATAATCGTTTCGATACTTTATGGGTTGAGTTTATTAGTATTCTGTGAATTTTTCACTGTCAACCAAACCTGTGAAAATTGCATCTAGGCACGCAACAGCAGAAACTTACTTTGTTTGAGTAAAATATTAGTACTTGTAATCATGCCGCTTTTCACAACACAATCTTTTAACCCCCTCTTCAATAATAAGGACCGTCTGTTGGGAGAGACGCCTATGATTGGCCAATATTATTGCATTTTTACATCACGGATAACTTTTTAACAGCCAGAATTTAAGTGTGTTCTTTATTTTTCACTTTCATGAAAAATTATCAACATTTCAAAGAAATTCTCTTCGATGATGAATTTGTTCGGATGTGCAATATTCATCTTATTAACAAAACAATTGAACCACTTCTTACTCTGGACCTAAGACTGCGGAATATGTAAGAAGGGCATAGGATTTGCAGTTCTTCTTCCACTTAGTCTACATTAGTGCCAGCAAATCTAGTGACATCTGCCCCGAAAGTGCGTGGAATCCAGAAAGAGAAGCTGCATTACCATTACCTAAGGCGCATTAGATTGCCCTACGTTTTTCTGCAACTCATGTAACAAAATACGTACAGAGGATTGGGTAGTGTCTAATGGTTAGGACTGTTAGGATAGAATCTGGCAAAAACATCTTGACAGACTCGGCACCATTTGGTGTTACATTACCACAATGTATATATTATTAGTTTTATGTTTGCTTGGGAGTTTGAGAGACCTTCAACTTTCATATGTGTGGCTATTCTTGGTCTAGACAAGCAACAACAAGACACTTGCCATTTGCCTCAGCATGATTTGCAGGATTTTGTTAGCTGTAATAGGTATGTAGTTAATTCATATTTAGTGTTCACATGGGCAAGCAAACTCTGCATACATGTCTTGGTGAATGATGTATTGGTATACTTGGTATTGGCTAGCCGTCCTATCACGTGTTGATGTTTTCAGTGACTCAGCGATCGAACACTAAATGCACTTCATCACAGTCACCATACATTTGCCAATACCGTCAACGCCCGTTAAAACTGCAGCCATACCATCGATGACTGCAACATATTTGGCAGCAGAGGTATCAGCTTGTGCAGCAGTCCCACCACCCATTACACAAAGGCACTATATCATAGGATTGGCATTAAGCTACTCTTGGATATAGCATGGCGCAAGGAACCAACAGCTCCAATGAAAGGCCCTTGGTACAACTGAAATTTCATTGTTGTTGTTTGAGATCAATATATCGAGCTTTCAAGACAATCTGCAAGCAAGCAAAGTTCTATCTGATCACCAATCTCGACTTTCACTCTCATCCCAGCTGATAACCACATCTTGACATGTATCTTCCTCATTGGAGCCCTTCAACTTTCCGGTGGTAATTCTGTCTTTAACAAATTGAGTAAATATTCCGGTCTGAATGCTTCTGTTGATGTCTTGTTGGATTTCGTCAGGCATAATTGCTTTACAAACGCATTTATGTCTGACAAGCTTATACCTCTACTGCCGAATGTGCTGCAAACATAATGGACGGTATGGTTGATCTCTAACCACTAGATAAACCAGAAAAGATCAATACGTACTTAGCAGGATATTTCATAGAATCGCTTGCGCCAATCTACCAGTCCGAGCAAATTTTCTGACCAGGAAATGGGTTCTTGTGAATGATGAATTCAGCAACCTTAGGTAATTTTCTTTGTTGGACACTTTATTTTATCTTTGATCATTAATTTCGTTATGGATATTTTGTTTAACATTTAATATGTTTAATTATTTGCTATGAGGTTTGTATATTAATTAAAACAATCAATTAAATAATTTTCTCAATTTTAATCAATAATTAAGGTCTTCATTCACTGATTTTACTATAAACTTATTGTTTCAACATTCCTGTTACAAATATCATAAAACAAATCATATTTTGACGGTCGATTTTAAGCAAGAATTTGGAATTGAGTAATCCTATGCGCAATCCATTGTGTGATCTATATTTCCTGATCAGGTAATGTGTTACCAGATTTATTACATTTCCTAATCTTGTCATGTGCCCGAACTTTCTACAATGTTCTGGGTGCTAGAAAGGCAGCGTGTCTTTCTGGAATCCCCTCACTATCAGAGGTAGATAACACTGAGGCATTTGCTGACAGGGCAAAGCTGAAGTGTGGGCAGGTGTTTATCAAGAACTTGACTCAGATGATCACCAGACGATGATTTAAGCTGAATTTATACTACATCACTGAGCGATAGCGACTGGTTTTTAGCCAATGAGGTAAAGCACTTTTTGTCGTGTTGGGAAAAGCGCGCCACTTTATTGGTCAAGTACCAATTGCTCGTCGCTCAGCGATGGAGTATAAATTCAGCTTAAGTTCATTGACGTTTCAAACCGAACTTTGTGGTTGTTCTATAGAGTCACATGAATGTGAGAATACAAAAAATGTGTCCCTATCTGATGATGATATTTTAATTTATTTTAGTGTTGACAAAATATTTGGCAAAAAATATTTGCAAAAAACCGTTTACAATAATATTCTGAAAACATTTTGTTGCAGTGTATTTTCATACAAAACATTTTAAAACGTTTTTATGACCTTTATATAACTCGACATTCAATGTTATTTAAAACGTTTTAAAACGTTTTTGTGTTTGCTGGGTACAACATGTATGTATTAACATTATACTTCTTATCATACTAACACCGTGATGTATTATAAAGCAAGTTCAGTATTAGAATTAGAGACGTGTATAAATGGAGTAAAAAAGGGCAATGACTTTAATAGTGCGCTACGCACAGGCACAACGCCTAGACGTTGATCCACAAGCCTCAGTACAATTCTTTACAGCTTTTCACTGACCATTACGACCCACACCATTCCATAAACCATTAAACAACAACACAGGGCTTGCAGCTAAGAAGCACACACCCTTGACATTCCGCAATAGACCTTCGCAGCCAGGATCAGCTCCCCGAGTTTCGTACGGGTTACAACGAGACAATAACAGTAAGTTCCTTGTCCAGGGGAATTTTAAGCTAACTCAATTTTTTACACAAAATCGTAAGTACCACCGCCGGGGTTCGAACCCGCAACCTCTCGCACTATAGTCGAACGGCTCATCGACTGAGCTAACTCGACAATATCAGTCGAATTACATTAGTAATTTTACAAGCATGTGAACATATCACATGAAAGGTGAAGATATGTATATGACATTCAGAACCAGAATCATTGTTAAAAATATACCATAAATTTCCGCCATTTTGAAATTCCAGATGGCTGGTAATCTCATTGTTCCTCTAGCAATCTGGCACAATGACGATGACATAAATGTGATGATGGAGGTAGATCTTTTTGATTGGCACTCATAGTTTTTATATATATATTTGTCGGTCACATCACATACAGATCTATAAGTTTGACCCTAGAAATACGAAGGGGGTTGTACCAACCCCTCTCCCGCAAGATTTTTTATCTGTCATAACAAAATCCACGCGTTTACGCCCAAATGACCTAAGCTAATCGTAGATCCATCCTTTGCGCAAAATTTTCCCAACTTTGCATGGGCGCCCTCACATTATGACGTCATAGTGACATTATGTGGGGAATGTTTGTACTTATTTTGGTATCACTGGATAGAAGAGACCCATATCTATAAAACATTGGTACCAGATATAACGCTACTCCCAAAAATCATTACGGAACTATTATTAAGAAAATTTGCAACATAAACATCATTTTGGACAAAAATAAATTTTGGGTCATTTTCAGCTATTTTTTGATATATTTCAAAGTGATCAATGATGCAAACGTGACAACAGCCGGATTCTGCGTTAGGACGTATCCAACTTTAAAAAAAAACTATACTCCAATTCTATATTCCCCACACAATCTTTTGTTCCTTACCCCGACAATTATTAACAATCGTACATTATGGCTTTAATACGTTACATAACCACTGGTGATATTTTCGTGTATCATAAGATATATTTAATTGCGACGCACATGATATTGTCTTAAATACGGCACAGATGTGATAAAAATGCCAATTCTACCGGAACCAAACAACGGTGAACGACAACCTACCAGTGCAATTGTATTCATCTGACGCATCTCTACATAGTTGGTGTCCGTCACAGATCTGAGATTCATCCAAGCAGCCATATCCATTAGCGCAGTTAAATTCATCTGCGACACATGATACTGAAAATGTGTGGGTATCAATATGGGTAAATATAAACGGCAAGAATAATCAGCAGAAAAATGTAAATATGCCTTGCTTCTGAAATCTTTCATTATAAATTCAACAGCAGCAAATCATGGACATACCATTAACGCTAGAAAATAAAGCGACCGAGCGTTTCGGCCAGCCAATATTTGAGCCTATGTCTGAATTAATGCCGATGTATATAGCGACCGCCTTTGTACACCTTATGTTAAAAAAAGCCAAGAATTTATCAGCCGTAGTCAAGCTAGTTGTGGATACTTCGTATTACCAACAATTGCCCAGAAGTATTGCTTAAACTTTAATAGTGTCTTGTCAGACTAACATGAGAGTGCAAATACATAGAGGGGAATTCAAAAATGACAGGTCGCGAATGTGAACGATCTAAAGGAACCAATGAGTTCAAAATGTATACGCTTAGATTGTATAGCACAACAATTATATTAAAATGAGAGAATTCACCTTTGTTTGCTAATTATTTCTAATATAGAATAGTTAACTTTATGTACAGTATTATGCACGTTAGGATACCCGACACCTTTACAGTTTGATCAGCCCGAAATCGGGAATTGTTAGGTTTTTATCACTACGCTGAAAAGAAGACCCACATTAAAAGTGTCATAGTTGTTTTGTTTTTGTTAATGATGGTAATGGACTTGAATGAATAATTATGCTTCTGGCAAGATGTCACATGACAATTCTCGAAAAAAAAAGAATAATACATATTAAATCGTGATGCTATAAGGCTCGCCGAATACGAGCTGATCAAAGTGTAGTGCAATGAAGGTTAAGTATACCGTAAGATTCACTGGTTATTAGATGAACTAAGAATCCATCGTCATTTTTCTGGTCATTTGTTTCCATGTTTAACCATGTTGTTTTCGTATCCAACGTTAGTGATTTCGGTCGTACTTCGTAGCCTGTAATTTCCATCACCACTGCCTCGGGTGTGATAACATTACCCTTTCCTATCCTTAGGAAATCATCGTTTATGCTCAAGTATACAAAAGTCATTACTAAGTAGTTTTCGGTGGAATACACGATCCAAACACAGTCCAAATCTTCAGGGTATTGATTCGGGTAAAATGGAGAAGACAGATTAGCGACCATTCCATTCTTAAGACAAGATGGTAAATTTGAATCACAGAAATCTAACAAAATAAAAAACAACATTTACAGAGAAAAATCTGATTAGTGGTAAATCATTGATACAAATCCTGATATGCTTGTAGGTCCAATCAGTGATTTGCTACAACAAAGCAAGTCTGACATTCAACGCGACGATAATGTTGAAAGTACTTATACAGCCTGTCTCAAAAAAAATTGTGCAAGTAAAAAGCGCCCTCTTTACCGTTGTGACATAATGCTTACATTAACGTCAAGGACGGAGTCTTAGCTCTCAAATACCGTTTCGTCTGTTTAATGTGCTTGTTTTAATCTCGAGATATGCTTACTTAACAACAAAAAGGTAAAATCACAATTGTGCCACTTTTACTATATGGAAGAGGGCCGGCTGTACATGTAAATTATTGTCTGCCTTCTCTGCCGTTTTCAACTTAATGCAGAGGTTGCTATAAGTATTATTAGTCTATCATTTCATCTGTCAATTTCTCGTCACGCTGTATTCAATCAATCTTAAACTTTGTCTAAGTCCATGATAGGCCAATCAAACTACCATTAAGCTTTGTCTTTATGTCCATAGGCCTATCTGAATAATATTTAAACTTTCCCTCTATTGTTCAGAAACGAAGTAGGATGGTGTGTAAGTTGACTTCATTCCCTCATTTCAAATATATAGTTTTGGTTTCTCTTTTGTTCAGAAACCAAAAATCAAGGGATTAAAAAGTAGAGCTGATCTGATCTGCAATCATAACACTATTATGCTGGGAGGACACAGTATAGGGTATATAACCCCCCCCCCCCCCCCACACACACACACACACCCCAATCTTCTCCCCTCTATCTTCTACTTTTTGCAGTAAAAATTGCTTCAGTAAAAGTCATTAGGTTATTAGAGGTCATATAATGGCCTTCCATCGATTCTGGTACATGGGATTAAGGACATGAATCGATTTTGTTTATAGCACCTATACAATTACAGTAGTGGCCCCTTTTGTAATGTCGAATGCAAATATTTCGATGGTCTATATATTTTCACAGTGAAATCAGCTTAGGCTATTTCGTAGTCTCAAGCCAATGCTTTCAAACTAAATCAATGCTTTCAAATGTAGACTGTTTTGTTCGACTTCTCTGCTCGTGAATATTGCACTGCGAAATTTAAACATTTCTTTTGTATACTTAGATCAGGTAACTCGAAAATCCTGTAATTTTATTCGTCACACCACTTATAAGAAACTGAAACCAAAACCGAAACTACCTGTCACAAATGTTTAGTTTTAAACAAAAGGTAGAAACAAAGAGTTCGATATCTTGTGATTCAAGTGGTTAGGCAGGACAATAGGAAACCACGTGACGAAAACCAAAACCAAAACTAAAACTATATATTTGAAATGAGGCATTGTTACGTTTGGGGCATCATACTTCTCATTTGAAGAGGTAATAATATGTGCTGTCAATCACACTTATGTCTGTCAATAAAGGTTGGATAAGTCAATTATATGCAACACTGGCGTCTCAAGTGGGCAATCTTATTCATGTCAGTCATTTATCTAGGGAGGGTAGGCCTACATCAGGTCCGAACGCAAATTTGGTGTCATTATGGTCCATATTACTATGACATTTAAAAAAAGACCCCTGTCTCTTCTCCTCTCGCTTTCTTCTCTTTCTAGTCTGTCTGTCTCTCCCCTCCCGAACTCTCACCTGTGCCATCTTATGAATTATGTGGATATCTGAATTATATTGTATTTCCTTTACCCTTCTCCCCCCTCACTGTTTTAGCAGTAGGTCTATGATCTCCCCTCCTCTCCTCTTCTCTCCTCTCCTCTCCTCTCCTCTCCTCTCCTCTCCTCTCCTCTCCTCTCATCTCATCTCCTCTCCTCTCCTCTCCTCTCCTCCACCAGATCATCTCCTCGTCTCATCATCCCCACTCTCTCAAATAATATACATTTAAAATAGATTTGAGTCTGGCAATTTTGCCTGAAGCAATTATCAGATTACCAATTCCAATGAAAGAAATCCTATTAGTTTCACTTCAACGCACTTTAATCGCTACATAATCATATTATGACCGATTTTTGCGCGATTGCACGAACAAGTATACGTAATTCTTGGCAACACTGATTATTATTGATTAATTTATATTAATCATGTTAATGTATATTTCTACGCTGGGCTATTTTCACAATCTACTCCCGCTTAGGCTGGAGTACCTATACACCCAACGCAAGTCAATTGAAGCCGTACAATTTATCGCGAATTTACGACCGTAAAATTTAGACACTTCTTTTGTCTAGATTAGCATCAACCTTCTCATCTCTCATCAGAAATTAACATAACTCCCGAAACCGAAACAGAAGTTATCTTCGTTCAACTTTTCTGTAGTCAACAAAAGACTAGAATAAAAAGATTGTTCACACGTACCATGCTAACACTTCAAAATAACAATGAGATCCGAAACCGAAACCGGAAACCGAAACCGAAATAGAAAAGATGAAAGGACGGTTTGTCTTTACGTCACAAGGCCTATCAAAATACCATTTACATGCTTATGCCGGGCTGGTACTAACATAGAGCGTGTTTTAATAGTGGTGTGCGGTATTAATACGGTATCCTTATACGCATATGGGATTAGGCAGGAATGTCACTTATCCGTTATCTCGACTGTTTATAGTGGCGCCCAATAGCGCTATTTTGAAACCGATTCCGACACAGGTGGTTGAACTTAGCGTGTTCGAGGTTCAATGCAATGTGGGAGACACAAATATGGTACCAGTTTCAAATAATTTGCCGTCGAAAAGATACCGGCCTCATTTTTAACATTACTGCTTAAGCACCGTATCAACTTTATAGGTTATGTGTTTTTCCAGTGCAAATTCGAGTATATAACCCTACTCCACTTCCTTGAATAACGGTATCGCGGCACCCTGTCTGTTTATAGTGGCCGTATACGGAATGAATATACTGCAATATCCATCGATTTCGAAGGATATCAGTTCCGTATAATATGTTCGGCAAATACCGCTATTGGTCTGTTTATAGTGGCGACCAATACCGTATAATGTACTTATACGCTAAATACCGGATAATCTAGCTCACTATAAACACGCTCATAGAGTACATGTTATATTTTACAACTGGGATCTTGATCGATCTGAAAATAGATGCAATAGATGAATAGACAAACTCACACTATACTAGTTTTTATTGTGAGTTATTCGCTACTTGCATGGTTGCGCCATTTGGCACTATGTGCGGGGAGAATCTCGAACTGGCAGCATACATGAATGGGAATTGAACCAGTCATATAACATTCTATGTAAGGCTACGTAATTCTTCCTTTCATGTATGCTACCAGTTCGAGGCTCTCCCTGTACATAGCGGAACCATGCAAGTAGCGAATGGCTTTGTGACTCAAACCTCGATTAATGTTTCCAAACCGATATAAAAAGCTAAAAACAAGTTAAGCCTTGAAATACCGCCTCGATACTGTTTACAAACACTTCCGGTGTATTTAAAGTTGTATTGTGTGATGTGCCCTGAGTAATTTATTTTGAAGATTTATCTTTGTTTACAATTAAAATCTATTTCATGAGACATTTTAGGGATTCCCCTTTCTTGCATCAACTTGATCAAAAACAAATTGAATCATTTCTAATTTTGGATCATATGGGAATTCCCCTCAGATTGTAAAGTGAAGATGACATCATATGGATTCAGGAAGAGATGTCATGGGATTCCCCTCAGGAAGTGATGTCATGTGAAAGGTTAATGTTATAATTAAGATTTGGGAATTCCCAAGATCACACTTGGCTATTAAAATAATGGGATTTCCCAGTACTTGATATATAAGAGAATGTAAACATAATTCTTGACAGTTTATAGTGTTGATCTGGGCTAGCTAGCTATATGCTTGGAGTCCAATTCCTTTAAAGAAAGGAAATTGCAAACCAGAATTATTTTATGTAGTCAATGTACTACTATCTGCCAGTGTTGTCGGAGAAGATCTAGAATATGTCAAAGAACGTACTTCTTCAAAGAAAGGAATATATATATTCTTCTGTCGACTTGCTGAAGTCTGTTTTTTTATACAACACAACTGTCAATATAAGTGGGGACAACTGCATCGCGGTCCTGCTTCCTGAAGATATTGTGTTAAAGGTGGAAATAGCACCATTTTTGGAGAAAGCAGCGCAAGGAGTTAAGTTTGGAGAAAGCAGCCAAGGACTTAAGTTTGGAGAAAGCAGCGCAAGGAGTTAAGTTTGGAGAAAGCAGCGCAAGGAGATAAATGTTTGGGGAAAGCAACACCATTTTTGTGTGAGAATTTTATACGCAAGGATATGTAAGTGTACAAAGGACTTCGCTGATTTTCGCAGGACAAGTGATTTACATCAGCCGTCCAGAACATTACAAGAACTCTATGATCACCTACAAAAAGACTACTGGTTAAGTACTGAGTACTTAAAATATTATTGTGTTTGTGTGATTATTTTTGTATATGAATTTGTTGTCATATATTGTACCAATCATATCTTTACTTTGAATTAAAGACTCGTTAGCCCAATCAAACAGTGTATTTGTGTTGTGCATTCGTATGAGAGGTAATTTTGGCCTTTAGTCAGTACGACGCGTAAAAAGTCAGTGAAAGGTTCATTTTATAACAATTTTTATTAACCTTACCACATTCTCCTTCATCAGACATATGAATACATTGCCGGAATCCATCGCACATTAGATCAGCATTCATATAAGCAACGCCACTTAAACACTCGAAGAAGCATTGTGGAACATGATCTAAATCAGAGTTAAATGTCAATACCATACCCAATTCATCATTATGACTTTGTAGCAGTTTTGTCAAAAAATTATTTTTAGGCTGACGATATGCAAAATAGTTCTGCTCGCTGTGCTCGCAACAATATATATCGAGGGTTGACAAACAGAAGGCCTTAACTCAAAAAGTGCCTTTTTGAGAAAAATGAGTAAAAATAATATTTTGCATTGAGGTGTGACCAAGTATTATTGTGCTATACATGCAATAGGAAGTTGAATTGAGTTAAGGCTTTATGATTTTAAGAATCTGTGGGTATTACAGATTATTTTGGAACCAAAATTTCAAAATAGCCAAAAGTGAGTTAAGGCCTTCTGTTTGTCAACCCTCGATATACACCATTTAAGGGGTCGGTCACCCACATTTGCACAGTATTTTTTGTGGGCCTGAGAACCCATCATACCTATCGAAAAATGTCCTTCTGATACCAAATAGTATTGATTTTTTGAATTCGCGATATAATACAAATTTTATGACAAATTATTAAAAATTTATATATTTTATATTTAACAGTCCTCGAAGAAAATTTATAACTTTTCTGATGTGCAAACTTTTCTAAAGTGTATTTAGCTGGGAGGTCAAGCCGACAGTCATTTGAAAATTTTGACCTTTCGTATTAAAGATATACAATTTTTTTGGGAAAAAATGAATGCATTCAAAGTGTATGTATAGCTGGGAGTAAAATCAGACGGTTATTTGAACGTTTTGACCTTTCGTATTAAAGATATACAATTTTGAAAATGAATATTTTCAATACGAAAGGTCAAAATGTTCAAATGATCGTCGGCTTTTTCTCCCAAAACAATACTAGGTGTGACTAGCAAATTATCTATTTACAAGAACTTAATAAATGAAGAGCTTTGTTTCAAAACCCCTTACATCCACTTGCCCATTTTTGAAAACACATTAAAATTTATCAAAAAAATCACTGATATATGGGGGTTTGCAACAAAATCTGTTTTTGGCGGGATGCTTGGGTAGGATGAGCATCTCGCCAAAAACTGCTTTTGTAGAAAAACACCTTATATCAGTGATTATTTTGATGATTTTTTGATGTGTTCTCAAATTGGGCAAGTGGATGTAAGGGTTTTGAAACAAAGCTCTTCAAATATAGGAATAAATTTATAGGCTTACGTTTATAAAGTATTGGTGAAAACCACGGCGCTTCAATTTGATACATGGGGACTCGGACTCGAACATTGAGGACTTGGACTCGGACATCAGAAATTGGCAGGGACGCGGACACGGACTCGGACACCAAGGATCGGACTCGAATGTAGGTGACTCGACTACAACACTGCAAACTAGTGTATTTCAGAAAAGAAAAAACACGCAGAACAACATAAACACAAACAAACTGTTACCTGCTGTGTATCTGATAATCGTAAAAGCAAAGCTGTCGACAGTGCTGCGCCAACATGAAATACATTGCCACATGATCCACATATTAGAACTACGCAATGTCATTTCCTTTGATACGTGTGTATCAGATTTGAGTACAAAAACACTGGTTTTGTCAGTTTCTCTATCTCCCAAACCTATAGTTAACGAGCTATGTGTTTTGAGAAAAACACGGGAGATTCGAATGGAATAGTAACCATCAGATGAAGCCGAAAAATGCCAGGAACATTTCCACCAGTTGTTTTCTATTTGTAGACCCAAGCTGCTAATATTGGCTGATTGACCGGGGACCATCTCAATTGATCTGTGACACATTTCTAAAATAATAAATTAGAAATAAATACACGAAAAAATAAATAAATAAATAAATAAATAAATAAACAAGTAAATAAATAAATAAATAAATAAATAAATAAATAAATAAATAAATAAATAAATAAATAAATAAATAAACTAAATAAACAAGTAATAAATAAATAAATAAATAAATAAATAAATAAATAAATAAATAAATAAATAAATAAATAAATAAATAAACACGTCAAAACGTTCCTGCTTTCTGAATGGCTGAAACAAATAAAACATTTTGTAGCAACAAAATATATACAAAAAGTCAATTTCAAAAAATTAGATAAAAAGATTTTATCGCGTCTGATGTCATCAAACTCGAGCACGGTTTGTTTACAAGTTTCGTGATGATGACTTGCTGAACGCGGCGGTATAACCCGGCGCCTTATTGTTAATTTTGCACCTGCAAACATACAAACCATCTCAAAAGTTAGGACTTTATAGTTGGAAACTTTCTTTTGCGAAGGCACCATATCAACAATGCCTAGAAAAGTAGCTTTTTGTCTTGTAAAAGTACGTAATATTTCCCCATTTAGTGCTATTCCTTTCCTCCGACCGGCACCGGATAAATCGGTCTTCCTTTTACGCGCTATAAACCTGTGTAAACCAATCAAGTATCGTAATTGACAGTGATATCAGATGCGATAAAATCATTTTATCTCTGCCTTTCATTATCTCTAATTTTTTACCATTACCTGTGTACTTCGCACATGCGCAGATACAATGGGAATGGGACATATTGTTAGAGTGCCATTTTGCTTTGTTGATGAAAAGCAAAATACAAATATAAAAAGTAGACAAGTTCAAAATGGAAAAAGGTTTCAATTTTGAATTACAATGCCATTTCTTAATAGTTAATATTGCGAACTTCCAGAAAAGATATTATTAAATAGTATAGGAATTTCTGAGCAGACACAGATTGTACTATGTCTATCTTGGAGAGGGAAAAACGTGTGCAGTGAGTTTAAAATGATTCTACTAGCCACTGAAGACAAGGATCTTGACCACGGAGGCCATGAAGAAAGGTGTAAACGTCGTGGATAGGCTTGTTTACGCAGCAAAGCTGTGCGATTGACTTTTTGTTCTCTCTCAAAGACGAGATTCTTTGGTTACCATTCTAATGAATATATACGTCGGTACACGCAGTCTTATCCTACTTTAATATATGTTTTATCATGTTTTCATCTTATGATAACTTTACAATGCAATGAAGAGGATGAAAAAAGTATTAGAGATATTTTAAAACTAATTTTGATTAATTTTGAAAATATTAATGAAAACTAAATGCTTAAATGAATTTTAAGCATTAGGGTTTGCTGTAGGTTTACCATTTCGGTCATGTAATTGACAAATGTTAATTATTACCCAAATGTAAACAAAGTGGACAGAGTTGAAATTAATGATAGATTTTGGCTCAAGCAATATACATATGAAATCATAAACTTAATAAATCAATCCAAATTTGATGTCAAATAGGCATACATTCTTAATTTCTGACAAGGACACTAGACTAGCTTTTTCAAAAGAAAAACAGACAAAAATTAATTGCGAAAGTTTGTAACATACTCATCATGTAGAATACATACATTTTGAGTCATTTTCCTCAGGTTTTTGGTTCAGCAACAATGGCTGGTGACTCCCCAAGGGAGAAAGGGGGAGGAGAACCGTGTATATGACGCAGCGCAAAATTTAAAGATATTAGGACAATTCACCGTAGATTCATTTGTTGGCCTAAGAAAAAAACATTATCGTTGGTACTATAGTGTATTTTTTTAACATTCACTGTACAGCCTGTCTCAAAAAAAATTGTGCAAGTGAAAAGCGCCCTCTCTGGCAATAAGAAAATACCGTGGTGACATAATGCTTACATCAGCGTCAAGGGCATAGTCTTAGCTCTCAAATGCCGTCTGTTCTGTTCAATTTGCTTGTTTTAATCTCGAGATATGTTTAGTTAAAGACGAACGGGTAAAATCGCAATTGTGCCACTTTTACTAGGGAAAAGGGCTTTACATGTAACAATGATATTATCAAGTTTATCAAGAGTTCCTTCGTGAAATAAAAAAAGAATGCATCAATTACACAATACATAATTTTTTGACTGTTTTTACTGTTTTATCATGATGCGGGAATAATGATTCTCTTTTTCGACTTAAAAGAGATTAAAAGATAAATAAATATTTTACATTCTGCTGTAAAAATGAACTACATGTGCATGTCAATGATTTTATCATGGTAAATGCTGTTCTCTTAGTCACTTAAGACATGTTAAAAGACAAACAAATATTGCGCACTTATACATGTTATAGGTTAATGAACGCGTATTACTTGTTGGCAGAGATATTAGACAAAATAATACACGCGTACTGATGTTGATGCGTCTAATGCATGCGTCCCAAAATGAGGAGTACATTAGACACATCAACATCAGCTATCATTGATTTACATGTACAGCTCTCTTCCCTAGTAAAAGTGGCACAATTGTGATTTTACCCTTTCGTTGTTAAATAAACATATCTCAAAATTGGAACAAGCAAATTGAACAGAACAAACGGCATTTGAGAGCTAAGACTGCGCCCGTGACGTTGATGTAAGTATTATGTCACAACGGTATTCGCTAATTGCCATGGAGGGCGCTTTTCACTTGCACAATTTTTTTTGAGACAGGATGTATATACGAGGGGGTATCAAAAAGTTTTAGAAATCGCCCAGAAGTGAAAGAGCTATATCAATGAAATTTTGACAGTGTAATCACTGGTCCTTATGTACATTATGGTCCAAAAATGGTCTCATAGGTATGTTTCCTTTTTTTACAGGTGGCACTAGATGCCAATAACCTGCTGCCCCAGTTACTGCGCATAAACTGCAAGATTGAGAAAATTGAGGCAAGCAGCACTTAATCATGCTGCATGCCTCAATTTTCTCCATTTTGCTGGTTATGCGGTTACATAGGCAGGTAGTGACATCTAGCTCCTGTAAAAAAAAGTAAACATACCTATGAGACCATTTTTGGATGATTTGCATTACAAAACTATCAAGCTACGCGAACTTGGAGCACTCAGTCCTAATAGTGTGGGTAGACATAAAATGAAAAATTGTCATAATTTTGTTCTCACCCACTGCACATGTTGTCCATCGAGTCCATCGATTATTCAAGTTACTATATGATGATGTGTATGATGCAATTGCAATGTATTTTATAGTCGAAAGGCACCAGGGAACGTTTGTATTCAGTACCGGGTGGTGTTTGTAATAAACCGTAATGTATTCTTCATCCCAGGATATTGAGAAAGTTCGGACATTCTCGGTAACCCACGAGTCGACATAGTAAGGCGTAATTCCATTTCTTCCCAGTAACGACGAACCGCAATACAGTTTGGCATAATGTGTATTAAATCTATACGGAATACCTTTATGGTCACAAAAAATGCAACAAAATACTAGACACGTTACAGTAAAACCTCGTCTACAAGCATATAGAGTGCTTCTGATGAGAGCTAAATTAATCCAGACGCCATTATGGAGTTTGAGCAAATATTGTATTGGCATATTTGCGCATGTATCGTATTAATTTAGCTTTCATCAATTATGCTTGTAGACGAGGTTTTACGGTATTCATGCTTTTTGTTAAATACAAAAAAAAACGCACCAGTTATCTATCTAATCCTTTTTATAACATGAATACTGAATTTTAATATTTAATGTTATTGCCTTTATCTATTAAATCCATTCATAACAAAATAAAATATTCATTACAGATCTCCCCTTGATTTCAACCTAATTGTATTGATTTTTGTTCCAAAACATTTAAATTAAGTTAATTGTGGAGAAACGTATATAATTTTAAATACATGTATTTTATAATTACATGTAGAGAATAATCATTACATTTTTCAAATATATCGCTATATTTTGATTGTATTACAAAGAATAAGCCCAATCGCCATTTTAACTTCCGGTTTTTGAGAGCAGTTTTGGGACACTTTGACCTCTGACATATCGGGGGAATTGCTGTAATTGTTATTAATTAATTTATTGTTGTCATAATGTTATCATTAAAAATATTTAAATAATTAGGTTATTTAATAATAATGTTTTTTGGGTTTGTTTTCATTCTTGTAAAACATTTTAGAATATATTTTGTACGCACAAAAAAACAATTATTCTGAATTAACCCAATAGGTCAGAGAGCAAAGTGTCCCAAAACTGCAAAAACTGCCTCACAATGCATTACAAACTTCCAATGCCGATTTGGCTTATTACTAACGAATAGATTTGTCACTAGCCAGTTAAGGAACACGATATCGTGTTAAATCGTTTAAATCTTGAGTAATAAATTTACACATAAAGTTTCACGAAAGAGTATCATATCAAAAGTTCAATTTTCTGGACAAATGTTGGGATATTCTGGTGTATCCTTCAGGTGAGAGAACACCAAACAAATCCCAATCCTAACCCTAACCATAACCTTTATCCTAACCCTAACTCTAACCCTTACCATAACCCTAAATCCTAGCCCTAATCCTAACCCTAATCCTAACTCTAATCCTATTAGTATTTCGGGCTCTCTTACACTAAGGATAAACCGATTTTCTGCGACTGTAAATTTTGACCATTATATAAACTATATTTCGTAATCATGACTTTTTCTACTGCTTGACTGACATAATGGAACAAATTTATATCTTATTAAAACACTTCTTACACTTAAGCAAGAAACATTCACGAAATGTTTGTCTCAGATTTCTTTGAAATTGTTAATTATTTTTGCATTTGTTAATTTATAAATAAGTTTTATTAATTTATATTAATTACGTGAACTAAACAAAATTATTGTAAGGCAAAGGTATATCATTTTCGTTTATATTCTTACCTATTATTGGCAGCGGACCATAGAACTCATTATCAGAGAGAGGTAATTCAATTGGTGATAAAACAATGTATGCATCGCTTTCTCCTTGTAGACCAAATGTGAAGTTTGTAGTTATATTGTCCAGGGTCAAAAACGGCAAAAAGGCACTTACATTCCATATTAACTGTTTTTGATCCGCGCTTTGTGTAGTTATATCCTTACAATTAACAAAGGCTAGAGAATAATAATAATAAAGATACTAATAATAATATTACTAATAATAATGATACTACTACTAGTACTACTACTGCTGCTACTACTACTACTACTGCTGCTGCTACTACTACTACTACTACTACTACTACTACTACTACTACTACTACTACTACTACTACTACTACTACTACTACTACTACTACTACTACTACTACTACTACTACTACTACTACTACTACTACTACTACTACTACTACTACTACTACTACTACTACTACTACTACTACTACTACTACTACTACTACTACTACTACTACTACTACTACTACTACTATACTACTACTACTAATTACTAACTACTTCAAATTTTGATCAAAAAGATTCATACATTGTTCATTTAATTTCGTCCTAGAGCGCATTGAAATCGTCTCACCTGTTGCATAGGCAGTACTTTCACAAATATAATTAGTCTTTGTTCATTAATTTTCATGCTTTGACCGAAGCAATTCGTCCTCCATATGTTATAATCATTCATTGTAGGCCTTCGTTTTTTGATTGCTGCTAAGGTTTGAACCACTGGTCTTGAGTTCTCACCTTGCTGATATAGATCCGAACAAACTTGTCTAAATTTATTCTGACCAAATAAAAGTTATCACAATAATATGGTAGCGATACAAAGGGGGGAGGCATACAACCTTGTTTGAAATATAATAATGATATAAAACCAATATATAAACAAAAACAAACAAATAAACAAGAAAGAAAGAAAAGAAAGGAATAACGAAAGAAAGAAAACAAAATAAAGAAAATAAAGATATATGAAATATACAGGGTGTCTCAATAAAAAATAACTTTTGATAGCATTGGCGCAAAAAAAGCAAAAAACCCGGTGAAATTTTGATATTCAGAATTTTTATAGAAAAATGTTGAATTTGCGCATATTTTTTGCGAAAATCGCAATTTTCGGGTCTGCCGTGTGTTTATGACATCATAATAACATAACGCCTTGGCCGATATACTCGTTTTGGTATGCATGGATAGAGGAGATACCAAAACCAATTCATAGGGGTTCATTTCGGAAAATTTAGGAAGGGGTTAAAACAACCCCCTGGTTAAACGTGTTACAACAAAACGTCTCGGTTAGACAAGGGTTAAAGCTCGCAAATGACAACATTTAAAAAAACCGATTTCTGCTAAACTAAATATGTTAATTTCACGAAATCTATTGGGCATAAGGCTAATGAAAGTCAATTCCCAGTTTCCCGTTACATATTTTTTCATGACTGTGTAGGTGACCATTTCATTATTCATTATTTATTATTTTATATCACTTCATTATTGCATTTGTTACAGGTGTAAACCAATAACTACCCATGTATACATGTGGTAAATCACAGTTTGTAGTATACAGATGTAGTTTACAACCACATGAACATGCTCCAGGATCATATTTAAGTGTTACGTACTGTTTGGTCAATGGTAATGCATTGTTCAAGTTTTGTATCCAAGTCTTACGCCCAAAGTTGATTCCTAGATACGAACATGCTCCTGGAGCATATTTAAGTGTCATAATACTGCTCGGTCAATTTTAATCCGTAGTTCAAGTCTTGTATTCAAGTCTCATGATGCAGTCATGTCTTCAGTAGAATTCACAACGACCTTTGCAGGACTTAACCCTCATTAAAAGATATTAAACCAAGATAACACTCATTGAAAACAGCTCAACTGATTAAATCAGATCTTCTCTGGTTAAATCGTCACAACACGTGTGTCTGTTTTACCTGTGCAATGAGCAATGAGCTGGTATTATAGTTTCAGTTGGGTGAACGATTATAAAGCAAACGCAAGGTATACAATAATGTGTGGGCTTTTGTTTACGAAATGAGACAATGGTCTGCTTATTGTTAACCAGCATTCTTGAAAATGAGAAGCATATATGGTTGCAGACTTAACACGGTTTGAAAATAATTTCTTCATATTTTTGGTGTTATCTGTCGTTTACATATCCTTCCTAAAACACAAAAATGCGACTATTTCCAAACAGCTAAATTAGCTAAAATTTAGGACATGTTACAAAACTATATTTTCTAGAATTTCAGAGAATACTTTAAATATTGGCCGGTTATTTTTGACACAGTGACGTTAAATAGGCAATGTCCTATTACCTATAACATACACTGATACACCAAAGTGCGACTATTTCCAAACACCTGAATTAGCTAAAATTTAGGACATGCTACAAAACTATATTTCTAGAATTTCAGAGAATACTTTAAATATTGGCCGGTTATTTTTTACACAGTGACGTTAACTAGGCAATTGCCTATTACTTCTAACATACACTATTTGTAGAGGTCACGCGTCAATTGTGAGAGCACTGTGTATTGTGTATAGGAAAACGGACAGTAACTACCAGTATGTTACACCCAAAAATGATTCCCTTATACGAACATGCTCCAGGAGCATATCTACGTGTCATATTACTGTGTGGTCAATTTTAATCCATAGATCATGTGTTGTATCCAATTCTTACACCCAAAGGTTGATTTGCAATTTTAATACACATCTGAAGTTTCGTATCCAAGTCTTGAACCCTCAAGTCTTGTCTTGAGCCCAAAGGGGAAATGTATAAATAACTAAAAATTTATAATACAATAAAGAAATGTGGTGTTTGGTAATTAACCGTATCTACAATGACTTCACATAACTGCAAAGGATTTTCAACTTGGAATTTCTTGAGCGCAGATATTCCCACAATATTGATTTTTCACGAAATTGACCTAAATTCAACTTACCATTGAAATCGATATTTTGTTTTACAATATTTGGAGAGATGCCGACCAACCCATTATGAGCTATAGATTTCGTGAAAATGACATATTTAGTTTGGCAGAAACCGATTGTTCAAATGTTGCCATTTGTAAGCCCTTAAATATATAGTGGCTACTTTTCTCTGTTTTACACCAGTGTATTTATACCGCAATAATTGGATGACTGCGTGTTAGGTTAGCGTTATGGGTTAGGGTTAGATTTAGCCTGATTTAACATTCAAAACAAGTAGTAGGGTGAGATTTAGGGAACAGTGTTATGGTTAGAGTTAGTGCCCTGCAGGGCAAGACTTTCTTTACCCCGATCCCAAAATTCCCCGACACATCTGCCCCCGCACCCGCCTTGACCGAACTTTGCCTGATATAGACCGGACCGAATCATTCTTTGTCAAAAACCCGGTATAGCAGACTTATGAACTTCCATCATGAATTGGCAGATACGCCAGTGCACTGCACTATCTATGTAAGAGGTGTACGTATGAGACATAGACAATGCGCATTTTGAACATTATAATACAGATGCCGACCTATTTTTGGAAATGTTACATTAATTTGTTTCTTGGTTTTGTTTTGTTTTTCCAAAGGCAAAGTGGTCCCGACCCAGACCGACCTGCCCATGAATATTGCCCAGACCGCACCGGAAGATATTTTCCCCGACCTGCTCTCGGTCCGGTCCGGGGAAATGCGAGTTATCGGGGTGCCCTGCAGAGCACTAGTTAGCGTTACAGTCAATGTTAGGAGTTATGGTTATATTTAGGGTTAGCTTTAGGGCTAGGGTTAGTGTTAGTGTTAGTGTTAGAAATCAGTTAATTGCAACAGTGCGAACTATAATAAAAATGTCATTATCCGCACCATCACGGTGCAAAATACAACATTAGTTCCCTTAAACGCACCACTATGGACTATGATGCGAATAGTGAACTCCGAAACATGATCGAACGATATGCTGCACTTGAATATGCTCCCGGAGCATGTTAGCAATCACCTTTGGGTCGGAGAAAGCTCCCCTACCATGAAATAGAATAACCCACGTAATCGCTAAGCCGGATATGAGCTGTTACGGCTTTATGGTCCAGGACTATATGGTCCTGGACCATATGGTCCTGGAGCATATTATCGGGTCGAAATCGCGCAAAACCGCGGCTCATCGTATTGTGAATCGAGAGAATTGTAAAATAATCTGGTAAAAGATACTTCACCTTCAGTTTGAATGTTTAGATGAAGAAAACCAACTACGACACACAGCAAAATAAGCTCCTTCATAGCTGATGTAAAGAAACCGAATACTAATCTACACAAAAAATAAATTAACACAGCAAAGAACAAAATCAATTCATTCAGCTTGTTACTTTGTTCTGAATACGCACAACGCATTCATTTACTTTACTACAATGTTCTTGTTATCTTTTCAGTTTCTGTTTTCATTTTCGGATGTCATTGATATTCGGATGTCATTGATATTCTGAAGTTTTAACCTCCTGGGTGTAACCAATCTTTTTATTCTAGCCTTTTGTCACTCACTAACAACTTGAAGGAAGTGAAATTTCGTTTTCGGTTTCGTGAGATTTGTAGATTTTTGACTTGAAAACTCGCGATGCGAGGGTATGTGCTCAACACAAGTATCGCGAGAAATTTGCACGGCTCCATTGACTTGTGTGTACTCCCGCCTAGACGGGAGTTACTCGTGAAAATAGTCCAGCATCTAACTATACTAACCAGTGTTGCCAAGAAGTAGTTACATAAAAGTAGTTAGCATGAACATTTTTAAACTTCAAAAAAGGGCTTTAAGAATCATCTCTAATAGCTCTTATCTATGCCATACAAAGCTTCTGTTTGAAAACTATAATACCTTAAATATTTTTGAATTGTACAACAAAGAACTGGGTATATGTAAAGTATAACACTGGTTTACTTCCTCAATCATTTGGTAATTTATTGACCAAATTGGAAAGTTTTCACAAATATGATATGAGAAACAAGACTGATTATAGACTCGAAATACACAAAATTAAGTCTGTGATAACTTTGGCACCGAAACGTTGTTGGAACTCGTTCCCCCATGATATTAAAGGGGCTCGAAATTTAAATTCGTTTAAAACGCGCTTGTCGTCTTTTCTCATGGAGACAAATTTAAGTAATATAACTTTGTTGTAAATTATGTATCAGTATTTGGTACATGTATAATTGGTTAGGATTTGTTGAAACTATTTTTCTTACCACATCCGTAATTCTGACTTATTGATCAAATGATTTATTTTTGTGATTTATTTTCCTACATTACATTGCTTTTGTTGCTTGAGACATCTGTTTGTGTGTGGGGGGGTGTAAATGTATGTATCTGTATTTCTTTTCATGTGGTGTAACGCTTTTGTTACATCTCCGCCATCTTTTTTTAATTCTTTCTTGCTGTTTTGTTAAATTTGCTTGCATGTATTTTGATTTGATGGAAATATATAAAATATGCAAATATGTATATTGGTGCGTCAAGTCACAAGTAGTCGGTCATATAATTTACTATGTGGACGAAAGGGCGATTTATGTCGCCCAGTTTAGCAAGAAAGTCGCGTGTGTGGTGGTATGCAAACGAAGGAATTGATTCCATTCATTGCCGTAACGATTAAAATTGGTAATCTGATAATTGTTTTAGGCAAGATATGCTAGGAGGAGTGGAGCGGATGGGGGAGACAGGAGGGGGGAGGAGAGGAGAGAAGAGAAGAGTAGAGGAGGGACGAATTGGCTGAGGTTCCCAATTTCAGCATTTTTGTCACCAAAAGGCTTCATTTGTTCAAACTCATTTCTATTTAGTATATTTTAATTCTTTCATGTTGATCATAGGCCTACTGCTCAAGTTTGCAAATTGGGTAGCAGGGTAAAATACCACAACCAATAAACAGATAAATTAAGAAAATCCTAAATTAAAAAGTGACATACATCAACTGGGGACAGTTCGCGATACCTAAGCTTGTTCTGAGAGTGAGAATGAGATACTAACAGGGCCGGAATTACCATTGGGCCAGATGGGCCCGGGCCCAGTGCCCCCAAATTACCCTGCCCATCTTCCTTTTCAGCCCGAAAACCACCATGTTTTGGGCCAAAATATGCCAAAATTGCAAAATTGTGCGCGCTTTATAGTTTAATTAGTCTAAAATTAAATTTCATTAACGCGCTTCTAGTGCAAATAAATTGCAAAAACGGAACAAAAATGCTCGTCCAATCTAAATTCAGTTTAATGCTTACGTAAAACAAAACTTGGCCACGTGAGTGCACAATCTGCACATGCCTTCCTCACGGTGACTTTGGGCCTCCAAATTTTGACCTGGCCCAGGACCTTCAAAAAGGTAAATCAGGCCCTGAATACTTGAGTTCAAAAACGCACAGTTAAGGCGTGGAGGAGCGGTGCCTGAGCTGGCAAATATTGAGAAAATAAAGCCCACACTCATGGGAAAGGTATGAGTTCAATACGTGACATCCCACGGCGCATTGTAATGGGGTTTTCACCCATGTGTATGATTTTCATTGGAAGGGGGGAATCAAAAACGTTCGTTTTGCCGTAATTTAGAAATATAAATGTAACCAGTGGCTTCCTTGGCTCATTTCCTGTACGATCAATGCATTTTATCTGCAGAAATATACAGAAATGTATTATTTTAGCAAAATAACCAAAATTGGAAAAATATGAGCTGAAGACCTTGATTCGCCTAACGTCTGTCATAAAGTTATGATGATTAGCATACGCCTGTTATTAGCCAACCCGACTGGAAGTCGTTCGATCAGTCGACTGGGAGTAACATTGGGCGCAATTGTCTGACTTTTGACTTTTGACCCATGCACAACAAGCAAATCGACCTGAGACCTTTTATGCCCATAACTTCTAACTACCGTAAAACCCCGTCTACAAGCATATAGAGTGCTTCTGATGAAAGCTTCATTAATCCAGGCGCCATTATGGAGTATGAGCAAATAAATTACGGATCCAAGCATATACAAACAAGTATTATTTTAAGACCAATCTATTGTATTGGTATATTTACGCTGGCTTCGAATTAATTTAGCTTTCATAAAAAACACTATGTATGTTTGTAGACGGGGTTTTACGGTATATGCCGTAAGCGGACAGACTTTACATTATCTGGTATCCGTGAGGTCATACAAATGATTGGACACGTTTGAAAGTGTTATTGGAATAAAATAAAAAAATTTGCCCACAATACGAGCCTATGGGGTCATTTGGGGTCTTTTTGAGAGTCACGGTCTCAAAATACTGCTTGGCAGACAACAGATTTGAGTTCAGCACACCTAATTTAACAACAATATGCTGGTTTGCTAAGTTTTACGCAAACTTGTCGGTTTAAGGTTAGCAAATATTTTAACTGTTGCGATTTGGTAGTTCACAGCATCTTGCGAATGCTAGTGAGCTTTGGCAAAAATTGCATTGATCATTTTGTAGCGAGTGTGTAGAAGAATTCAAATATCACAGATATATATACCCTTGTAGGTCCTGTGGTTCTTGAGTTATGTTGTAAAGAGGACTGAAACAACAACACTTTTGTAAAACGTACATAACTTATTCCCAACAATAAATTAAGCAAATTTTCAAAGTATATGATTTGTAGAATGAACTTTTGCAAAACATTAAAGTGTTATTTGTCAATAATATATTGACTTAATAAGTAATATCGATTTTTCGGCTGCTTCGACCAAACAAAATAGAACCAGTCTATTCTAGAGTGGAGGCAAAACAAATAGTAAATGTAATTGCTTACCTGCAATAATTATTCTAAACATATCAATATCAAGAAGAATCGTACGCCCGGGTTTTACTCTATCATGGCAAAGCTTCATGCGCGTTGTCTTGATGTAGACACATAAGACTCAATACTAGACTGCTGTTAGAGTGCGGTTGTATTATTGCCAATATGCACATAACAATGTGTACAGAAACTGACAAGTACAGGGTGTATCAAAATGATTGGTACCCATCAACTTAAGTGTCTGACGAAAAACCTGCTTCTTCCAAATTCTACGTTAGATCAGCTTGAAATGACTATAATTTATAGTTTTATGACCTTTTATCACATAAATCTACAAATACGGTGGATGTTATGTTGCATTTTGAAGTGTCGGTCTTGGCCAATGGCCATGTTCACTGGAAATTGATGGGTACCAATCATTTTGATACACCCTGTATGATGAGTGCAGCATATTTTAATATACATGTAATACGACACTTGCTAACTTGTGCTACGAATGAACTACGAGTGGGTAATCACCCATACCGTACGTTTTACATTTTAATTAATTTGTAAATAATCACACTTTCGAATAAAGAATACCTTCTGTTCCCTATTATTCGCCGTTTTAGTGAATGTTCTGTGCCAGCCATAAATGATATTATTTCACCCCATCTAGCTTGTATTCGCAAGTCGATAATAATGCAACATCAATTAGTATGTGTGAAATTTCACTACCTGTTTATTTAAAACATAAAGTTTCAAAGAAATGCACGCTGGGAAGAAAAAGACACTTCACGCTTCGTCAACAAACATAATCTGGTTAAAATCAAGCCTATTAGCACTCAATCCCAGAATGTACCTCGCATCAGGCTAGCGCATTGGAATGCCCGTTCGCTTAACGCTAAGCACAAAAAGGACACAAATCAGCCTCTTTCTGTGATTTCGCTATTAATCATAAACTGGACATTTTTGCTGTTACCGAGACATGGTTTACTGGAGGAGTAAAAGACCACCGCACTCTTGCCGATATCGGCAATACCCTTCCAAATTTTAAACTGCACCATGTTCCACGGACTTTTAAGCGAGCAGGTGGAGTTGGTGTGCTTATCCGTGATGGGGTGTCTTTTAACATCAATGATAGCCCCTCATACAAAACGTTTGAACACATGGATGTAACTGTTCAATCAAATTCCACCTCGACGCGTCTTGTTGTTATTTACCGACCACCAGAAAACAGCGAAAATCAACTCACTTTCCGCATGTTTCTTGATGAATTCTCCACACTTCTTGAGTCGTTGGTTGTAATTCAAAATCTCCTGATCATTGGTGATCTTAACGTCCATGTTGACGATACAGATGATCGCGAAGCTGCCTTGTTTTCCAATCTACTCGAGCTATCAGGTCTTCAACAACATAACACTGGACCTACCCATGAGAAAGGACATACGTTGGATCTAATCATATCAAGAAAGGATGACGATCTCGTGATGTTCCCCTCAATGCACCATGATTTGCCATCGGATCACTCAGCAGTTAAATGCTTTGTCAACATGTTTCAACCAGCGCCAAGTGTTAAACGTGTTGAAACCCGAAGAATTCGCAGTATCGATACTGAAACATTCACCAAAGACATACACGAGTCAGTTTTGTTAACTTCTCCGTCAGGTGAACTAGAAGATCTTGCACATCAGTTTTCGACAACTCTGTCAGATATTTTGGACACACATGCCCCGTTACTTCAGCGTTCTGTAACACTCAGACCTCATGCTCCATGGTACACGGACACTCTCCGTGCTGCTAAACAAGAGAAACGTCGTCTTGAGCGAAAGTGGCTGAAATCGAAACTGGTTGTTGATAAAGAACAGTTTAAGCAACAATGTGTTCAGTACAAAGACCTTCTGAATAAAGCGAAGAATTAATTTCATCGTTCTCAGATAACTGAATTAGAGCCTAAAGATCTGTTCAGAGTCGTCGACAAGCTATCTAGTCCTAAGCCCGAAGAAACCTTGCCGTCATATGATTGTCCTAAGGCACTTGCTGACAGCTTCGCACAGTTCGTCGTTGACAAGGTGAAAAAACTTCGTGATAGCTTAGACAATGATGTTGACCTGCCAATTTCGACTGAAATCCCGGAAATCTGCTCTCATTCATTCTCCGAGTTCTTGACTGTTTCAGAGGAAGATGTGCTAAAGATCATAATGTCTGCTTCAATTACATCATGTCGCCTAGATCCCCTTCCAGCTTCGCTTTTAAAGTTGTGCTTACATGACCTGCTGTCGACCATTACTACCATCGTAAATGAATCTATTTCCACTGTCGTCGTACCCTCGCCCCTTAAAGATGCTTACATCCGCCCGCTGCTAAAGAAACCTGGCCTAGACAGAGACGTGTACGCCAACTATCGTCTAATCTCCAATTTGCCATATTTAGGCAAATTTATTGAGAGAGCCGCCGTTCTGCAGCTACAATCGTATCTTACGGACAACCACTTACATTCCCGCATTCAATCCGCTTACAGACGTCATCATAGTACGGAAACTGCTTTATTACGTGTCCAGAATGACATCTTAAGTGCTCTTGATCAGCGCAAGAGGCTTTTCTAGTCCTCTTGGATTTCTCGGCGGCATTTGATACAATTGATCATGGTCTCCTGTTTCGCCGCCTTGCCACACGCTATGGAATACAAGATACTGCCTTAAGCTGGATCCAGTCGTACATGAGTGGACGTACTCAGTATGTTAGCATCAAAAATGTTCTCTCTGATGCAATGCCATTAACCTACGGTGTCCCCCAGGGATCGGTTGCTGGGCCGCTGTTATTTATACTCTATAGTGCGCCCCTTCATGACCTCATACAATCGCATGGTGTCAGTAGCATAGTATACGCAGATGACACTCAGCTATACTTGACATTCAATCCTGAAGATCCAGAGTCCGCAATAAAGAAGATTGAAACCTGCATTGCTGATATACGATCTTGCTGTTCAACCAATAAGTTGGTTCTCAATGATAAGAAGACTAAGTTTATCCATTTCTCCTCTCAGTTCAGCAAGTCATCTGCAGTGAATTCCCAATTATCCATCGGTGAAACCGTGATTCAATCTTCACCACGAGCTCGTAATCTCGGAGCTGTTATGGATTCTTCACTTCGTATGACAAATCACGTGGATAATCTTTGTAGATCTGCTATGTGTGCCATCAGAAAAATCGGTCAGATACGACAATATCTGGATAACAACACGACTTGCAGACTAGTACATGCTTTCGTGACATCGCGGCTGGACTCCGTCAATTCCCTCTTGTATGGCTTATCTCAATCTGAAATCGCGAAGATCCAACGTGTTCAAAACACCGCCGCTCGTCTTGTTTTGTGTGCATCTCGCCGTGAGCACATTACCCCTCTGCTCTGTCAACTGCATTGGTTACCTGTTGAATACAGATCTATGTTTAAGATCCTGTTGCTCACATACAAAGCCATGAATGAAATGGCGCCTGCGTTTATTTTTGATCTTGTTAATCTGTATGTTCCTACAAGACCGTTACGATCGTCACGTGCAACACGTCTCCAACTCGCTCGCTCTAACACGAAGTTCTACGGTGATAGATCCTTTGTAGTCGCTGCAGCAACTCTGTGGAATCGCCTGCCCGCAGATGTCCGTTAAGCTACATCTCTGCCAATGTTCAAGTCAAGATTAAAGACACATCTTTTTTGCCAATGTTTTCATGCTTGATATGTTTTCGCTTTTCGCGAATTTATAATTGGAGCTCTTTCGTGCATTATTTAGTGTGTCAAACCAGGGTGAAGTGCTAGTAACCTCTCCCCTGGTGGTTTTTGTCTATGATTTCGTCATCTGTTGCTCACAGTTTTGCGTTGATTAAACATCATCACAACACTTGGGTGACGTGCTAGTAACCTATCCCCTTGTGTCACTTATCGCTTCATTTTCCATACAGTATATCATTCCATCTGCTTCTGTTTAATGTTTTGCAATATTATTCTGAATTAACTAGAGTGTAGTGCTAGTAACCTCTCATCTAGTTAATAACGTCAATGTTCTGCATCATGTTAGCATTGCCATCATTTTCTGTGCTTCATGTAACTCCGTGTTACTCGCGAATTTTCTCATCATTTGGATTTTGTATACTCATTGTCTGAACAATTACATCGTATTTTGATATTATTGTATTATGAATTATTATGCAATTGTTGTTATTAATTATGTTTAAAAAATTGTGCAATATGGTTCGCATAATATTTTGTCTACACCTCGTATAAGTTATTTTCTTGGTTGCTCTCGTGGTGTGTCTTGCTCCTTTCATTTGAGCATTATACCTGGTGTAGATATGTTTTGCTTTGCTCGCTACTGTGGTATTGTTTGTTGATATTTTGATATTATTGTATTATTAATTATTTAGCAATTCCTGTTATCAATTATGTTTTTTTTAAAAACCGTGCAATTTGTTTCGCATAATATTTTGTCTACACCTCGTATAAGTTAATTTTCTTGGTTGCTCTCGTGGTGTGTCTTGCTCCTTTCATTTGAGCATTATACCTGGTGTAGATATGTTTGCTTCGCTCGCTACTTTGGTATTGCTTGTTGATATTTTGATATTATTGTATTATTGATTATTATGCAATTTTTGTTATCAATTATGTTTAAAAAAATGTGCAATATGTTTCGCATAATACTTTTTCTACATCTCGTATAAGTTATTTCTCTTGGTTGCTCTCGTGATGTGTCTTTATACCTGGTGTAGACATGGTAGATATGTTTGCTTCGCCACTTTGGTATTGTTTGTTGATATTTTGATATTATTGTATTATTATAATTGTGCAATTTTGGTTATTTAATGTTTATAAAAGTGTGCAATATGTTTCGCATAATATTTTGCCTATATACTTCGTATAACTCAAGTTATTTTCTTGGTTGTTCTCATGATTGCTCTTTTCATTTGAGTATTATACCTGGTGTAAAAATGTTTGCTTCGCCACTTTGGTATTTGTTTGCGTTAAAAGTATCCTTATTTGTTTAGATTTTTTTCATTTTCAATTTGATACTGTGTTTTGCCATTTTTGATATTACATTGAATTGATCATGTATTTTATTGCTTCGCTGTATACTTCATTTTCATTTTTGTTTTCTACTCACGTGTTATCTATGTAGTGTACAGCTTGGCTTTTTAAAAATTCGTGTTTTATGATTCTAATTTCATCATCTGTTTGATCATTAGCAGTATATTGCTGTTGTTTATTCAAAATTGTTGTCTGGTTAAACTTATTTTGCTTTATTGCTTATGCCGTCACTTTGAACATTTCACTTAGTTGTTTCTTTGCTCATTTTGCATTTATTTTTTCGGTACAATACATTTTCGTGCATTGTTCATCGTGTGCCTATTTCATTTGTTTCTTATTTCTTAATGATGTATAATTATTTATTTTTTAATGGGTATTTTGTTTTTACGTACACATGTTTTAATTGTAAAGCGCCTTGTGGTCTTAGATGTAATGCGCTATATAAGAATAAGTTAATGATAATAATAATAATAATAATTTATATTACATGGCACAAAATATCATGGTATTGTACTAGTATACTGCATTCGGTAAGTTTCTTTTAGATAACTAGTTTAATTGTATGGGACAAAAAAAAAAAAAAAAATGGGACCAAAATAAACTTTTAAAAATTGCATCGGAAACAAAGGAATTTTAAGAGGATAATTGATAATTTGCCAAGTAGATATCACATGTCGTCACCCTTGCCTAAGCCATTTTTGAGGCTTTGGCTTAACTCAATATTTATCGCAATTGCCACCTTGTAACAAAATGACTTATTACCATAAATACCCTACCCCCCACCCCGCTTAACACCTTTATGATTTTCTACCTAAATCTGTGAGTGTAACTTAGGCAATTTGTTTCAAATCTAAAATTGAAAATTGTAATTATACACACGGTTCGTCGTGGAAGATCACTTACTAGAAAGTAGACAATGAAAGTATTCGTATAAGACAAATAAAAACGCCCATTGTCACTCTTTTTCAGTAGTTACTTTCAGCGAGTTCGCAAGTCGATATTAATGCGACATTAGTCACTGATAGAGTGTGTGCATATTCACTCGCAGTTTATTTATATCACCCGTGACAAAACATCACCCGTGACAAACAAAACAATATTGTTGTCGTAAAACGCTAAAAAACATCTATCTAAGAGTGTTTGGGGGAAAATTTCTGAAAAAGAATTTGCATTGCAAATATGACGCCATAATGTATATCTTGTTGATCGATGTAGTCGTAGCGTAATTTATAATGATATGCGGATTATTAGGATGATCTCCGTAATTGTATATTATACGGAGATCTTCTTGAATGATGAGCGGCATTGTGCAATGAATAGGTAAATAACTTGTTTCTTTGCCACATTGATACAACGAAAAAAATAGCCCATGAATTCAGCTATGTTTTATTCAAGTTGTGTTTAAAAATACAAGATCAACCACAAAATTTATACTCGTATCTATTTATGTGTCTTAAACAATTTAATCAGGCATTTAATCCAAATGTAATTTGGCATGCGTGCTACGATTTGTGTATTTTATTTTATCATTACTGCTTGAATTTTAACATCCTTACTACGATTTGCAAATACATGTCAATACATAATTGTCCTTATATCCGAATTGCGGTGTATGAAACACCAATGTTGATTCTACGTTTTCTTGAATTCATTTGATTAAGGGGTACTACACCTGTGGTAAATTGTGAATATTTTTGCATTTTCTGAAAAATAATAACACACTGGTAACAAAAATTACGTATATTATTGGGGCAAGGAATCCAATTACTACACTGAAATTTCAGTGACTCAAGACAAGCGGTTAAGTATATATGATAGGAAATGAGGTACATCCTAGCGGCACCTTATTTCTTATCATAAATAACGAACCACTTGTCTTGGGTCACTGAAATTCCAGTGTAGTAATTGGATTCCTTGCCCCTATAATATACATAACTTTTGTTACCAGTGTGTTTTTAGTTTTTGAGAAAAATGCAAAAATAGGCTCAAATTTATCGAGGGTGTAGTACCCCTAAGAATATTCATAATCAATGATATCACGAAAAAGTCACTTAACATCTCCACCATGTAGGCTTAACCCTATTCTATTACCCCCACAAAAGTGGTATATTTGAGTGATGTGAAGGTATCGTATTAACTTATTTAATTATGTAAATTTTATGCATTAATTAATGAGCTCATAGCCCAATATGATGAAAAAATATTTTGATTTACATTTTTGAAGTGTATCAGTACATCAATGTGGCATTTTATGCGGTTTTAATTACACTGCCGTGTTTCTACATATTATAAAAAGAAATCAAAGTTACTTCATGGTAGTTATATTAGGGAAAAAAGTTGTTTTGCGGATGAGAAGTGATAAACTATCATAACTGTTCCAAAGATAAGACTTTATTTGTGTAAATAATTTTTTTACATGCATATTAAGCCATTTCGTGCCATATTATGGCACGAAATTGATAATTAATTAAAAATAGTGGATTACATTCATTATATTACAAAAATACCAAGGGCCATAACTTATGTGGAACAAACGTATATTTTGTAATTGTCTTTCATGATCTGCAAATAGCTCGATTAATTTCGACAAAAAGTGGATTTAATCTATTTTTGGAACAAGTTCTTCAATTTTGTTGTTATGCACCAAAATATCAACTTTTAATCTTTTGCCATAAAAATATGTATTACATTGCGAATTTCAAAAAATCAAAATTATTTGATATCAGAAGGACATTCTTCGTATTCAGAATGCAATTCGATATGTCTGATGTGCTCTGTCCCACCTTAAATACTGTCCAAAGGTTCATTCCCCACCCCTTAAGAATTTTCACACAGCGTCGTATCTATGCCGCATTTTGCCAAACAGGGAAAAGATCTCAACAGAATAGGGACAAAATCTCAACAGAATTGATTGATATTGATATATAGTTACTTTTATTACGTTTACAGATTAAAGAATACAGTTAGCCCCCCCAAGAAAAAAGAAGAACAAAAGTTGTCTCTATGCTATGTTAACTCCAATTAACGCTTAGCGCTACGCGTTGGCCGTAAAATTCAGGGTTTTTTTTCATATGTTCAATTTTGTTAAAAATATGTTTAGCATCGTTTCACCATGATTGTCGCGCAAGCGTACGTTACAAGCGTAATGGTCCCTGATTTGTTGTTTAAGGTTATACAGGATTTTGAACTTTTGTGTAGGCAAATTGGCTGCACGTAGCCACCTAAAATATTTTGTTTTTCAAAAATAAACATGGCAGGCCTAAAATCATACTTCATCTTAAAGTTGACACTCTAATGATTATTATTGTAATACTTTTAACGTCATAGCTCATACACAAATGTACTTTGTAAGTGTTTCAATTTGTGTTCAATTTCATGAGCATGAGGTTTTTTGGGAAAGAGGCCAGGAAAATATGGGGAGAGGGTCCGATTTCATTGCGATTTCGCATATGTGTTACAAACAAACCAATGAAATAATGTACCTATTTATTCTTTCGATAGGTCCTCCTGATTTAAAACAGTAAGCTTACATGTTCACAGAATGTCAATGAAAATGATGGGGTAAATGTCGTCTTTTTTGCAACAACAATATTAATTTAGTGTGCCAATATATTGACACAATTATTCCCTACATTATTTCTTTGAAGTATCAGCTAACACATGCATATCAAAATTTTATGAATCAGCTACGGGAAACATTAAAAATAATTTATTTTATCTCAGCATATCAGGCCAAATGGTTCAAAATGGAGTTCTGAGATATCCACACATTTAGTTTCAAGTACTCACATTTTCTGCTATTTCACAGTATCAATTCACAATCCCATAATATTCCAGGTGCAGTGCTCCTGTATTACTACTGATAATCCTTACTGCATGGGAAGTATCAATTGATTTTCACAAAACTTGCAGAAATTGACAAATTTCTGCCAAAACTTCCACACTATCTATTATCATGTTCAAACCATGTGCTAACTTGTTTACAATGCTAGTTAGTGTTGCCAGGGCCAAGGTGATAGTACTTATTTTATTGATTTTGTCTAGTATAGTGCTGGTTGAATACTCATGCTCCACTGTGCATATGCTTCAGTGATTTTAGCAATCAAATGAAAATGATAGGGTTGCCAGTTCATGCACTGGAATAATAATCACTATAAGGGGCACATCACTAAATAAATGTCCCATTGAAATACATGTGAAAATACAATAAAGTAACTAGGTGCATAATAATTATGAGTCCTGGGGAGGGTAGAATGGGGAGGGGGAGCAGTTTTTGGCAAACATTTACAGTGCATCTTTATAAGGCTTAGGAAACACTACAGAAACATTCAAATCTGCATCATAATATCTAGGCCATTTAAAGTTTCCACATTGGCAAAGTTAGGCTGGCCGAGAGCAGGGCCAGGGGAGGATGACAGGAAATGTTGGCATACCTTTTAAAATCTAACCCATGGGCCCCCCATGTATATTTGGGATTCCCCCTTCCAAAAAAAATGATAGCCCCTCACACCTTCTCTTTCTTCCATGAGTTACACCAAATGCGGAAGGATTTAGTGTAGTGTCCCCTTAAAACAAGAACTGTCTTTAAAAAAGAATTAGTGCTGTGGGATATCTAGAGCAAATATTGATACACAAAAATAATTTTAAAAATACTTTGTTGATACAATTTTTCAATCTACATCTCTGAGATGTTTAATATATACATATACTTCATAAATAAAAATTAAAAAACAAAAGACAAGTTGAGTGGAATTTTCACCCTCCGTAACCTTAATGGTTTGTGGAATGATGTGGGCCGTAGTGGTCAGCGACAATCTGTAAAGTGTGCTGAGGCTTGTGGATCAACGTCTAGGCGTTGTGCCTGTGCGTAGCGCACTATAAATCACTGCGCTTTTTTTTTTTTTGCGCGCGAAAATAAGGAGGAAACCTCTCAAAAAAATTTACGGAGCGCTGAAAAAAATTCTAATTAAAATTCAAAACTGTTGAAGCTAGCATTAAGTCCATTAGGTTGAAGGGTGCCGAGTTTGAAGATAAGTTTCTGTTGCATGTCTCTTGTGGATGGTCGTCACCGTTACATTTGTATATTCCGGAAATCTTGATGTGTATGGTGTTGCCCACTGCCGGATTGATCGTAGGTGTTACGTAAATCGATCCGCTATGCGTCTATATCTTCAATATGAAGTTTTCATATGATGGACGGCTTTTCATCACAGCTACATATCAATTTTTAATCATTTGCCATAAAATGAGTATTATATGGCGAATTAAAGAAAATCAAAATTATTTGATATCAGAAGGACATTCATCGTATTTAAAAATGAAATTCGATATGTCTGATGTGCTCTCAGGTCTCACAAAAAATACTTGAAAACGTCGAAATTTCAAGCCCTTAATGTCAAATCTGTATTATCCTCTTGTATTTTTCAGGTTGACAAGTCAAACGCAAAATGACTACAGTAACAGTAGAGTTGAAAGCGACGATAACAAAACACATTAAGTACCTGCAACAGTCTACGGATTATACTAAGAAAGGAACATGGATGGCTGCCAACGATGTTACTGAGATTTTGTTGAGCGTAATGAATGAACCTGGTAAACAGCGGGATTTGGCCAAACATATATAGCTAAATTAAATGTGGGAGCGCTTTTTACAACGATTTGGCAATCGTTGTAAATGAATGGTAACTTCACAGACATATCTCCTGAAGTTTTGAAAGAGATCATCCAGTTGATGATACAAGCTATATATCGTGGCGGAAAAGGACCAATACATTCACTACAAAACCTTTTGCTGAACGCTATTCAAAATTGCAATGAAAACTCACGAGTTTATAGAGAAGCAAATGCAGTCCCAATCTTCAAACGGTATCTGGATTGTGAAAGTATGGTTATTAAGGTACGCTCCTTTCTAATCCTGGCATACATAGTTGACGAGGAACATACTTGTCTTCTTCAAACAACTAACGATGGGGTCGGGTTTTTTTTTTTTGCTGTCATCAGTGAAAGACGCTATATCTATGAAAGATCATCGCAAACATGGTATAGCAGGCACACAATCTTCAGCACTAGAATTACTCCGAGGGCTGAATAAGCTTGCCGTCAATGATGCTAACAAGAAAGAAATCGCAAAACACGGTGGGATTCCCGTATTCACTCGTATGCTGCGCAATGATTTCTCCGACGACGAGCAATGTGCAGCCGTACAAGCGCTGTTGAATTTAGCTTTTATCGAAGAGATCAGAAAATCCAAAGAACTACAAACTTCAGTGAAGTGTAAGTTGTTTTAACTATAGCTAGAGTGGTGACGAGTGATGAAGGCAAAGGGGACAAGGTGACTTTCAGAGAGGGGACAAAATTGGGCGAAAATAATCAAAATAGTAAAAAAAATGTTTTCAAAAAACTCCTATTATATCTATATAAAATGTCATGGTTTACCGCATCCCACGAGGAGAGAGGAAAACATGTTCCACATGGTCCCCAAATTGATCACTAGCCCCTTCTGAAACATGCATCATAATTTGTTTTCATTTCAAAACCATAATATTTCCATGAAATATTAATTTTGTTATTCTTTATCAGAATAGGAAATTCTTTAGTGTCAGGGTTTCTATATCTTAAGCCGAAGTAATGAGGTAAAGAAAACAAGAAATGTCTTTAAAAAGACAACGTCATGGATGAAGATCATGTTTCATAATTCTGCATTGCAAGTCTTGGAATGCTAGTAAATTTGAATGTTTGGCACAACTAACCGGGTGAGAAATATTGGCATTTATTGGTAAATACCACCAATGACATATACTAGGAAATACTCAAAATTTTCACGTCGAAAGCTGAATTGAAAAATGTGTACTAAATAGGTCTACATTTAATTCATACTTGTAACAAACGCTCAATTAAAATCACATCCTCTGAGTTTTACAACAATCCATTTAGACAACCTTAAGAATGTTTGCTGCTTAAGGGATTTCATATCAACCAAGTTTTATGACAATCCAACTATCTAACCTTGATATGACCTTGATGTTTTGACACTTAGGGTCTAATTGTGATTACGTGCACCACGTTTTATGAAAATCTGACTACCAATGCTCAGTTGACGTCAAATGCGCTTGACACCACTTTGAGCATTCTGACAATTCAACGCAATTATACTTAGTCGACCTCAAATGACCCTTAACAATTTGGGGCAGAATTGTTATCCACAATCTGACAATCTATACTCAATTCACCTCGGATGACCTTGACCTGACCTTCAACATTTTCCGCTTACTAACCCATCATGTCCATAGCAATCTAACTCCTTCGACTTCCTCTCAACTCTTTTATTCATAACTCCAAATTTTTACCTTTTCTGTGCTTTACCATTTACCAATATTGAGTAAATTACAGTTAAAATCCATTAAAAGCATGATATATATTTTATTTAAAGCCTTAAGGGAAGGGGTATGAACGTTTGGACAGTATTTATTGTGGGACATTAGAACACATCAGACATATAGAATTGCATTTTTTGAAATTCGCAATGTAATTGGGGTTTCTTCAGGTATTCTTTCTCAATGTGCCATTGGACTTAATTTGTAGATCGATTCATACGTTATACCTAACTCGTTTTGGTAAATCTTTTTATAACATTGTAATTTCTTCATATTTTTTTAATATTCTTCAGTTCAAAATTACACCCTTCTATTGTCTGACCCGTTAGCTCAGTCGGTAGAGGGTGCGCCTTGAATGGTGAATGGTACTTGTTCGAATCTTGATTTCTGCCCCCTTTTTTATGTAAAGAAGGGTCAAGAAATGTTTTTGGATTTTTTGAAATTTTGAAATTTTATTTAAATTTTCTTATATTTTTTTAGATAAATAGGCACTGCGAACAAACGGCAACAAAAACAGCTGACAAAATTTGCTCCACCTGCTACCTATCAATGCGTGATATTAAAAACATCGGTCGATGTTTTGCCACAAGTTTAAAAAAAATAACGGTTAGTTCATGAAAAAGAAAAAGTGAAATTTAGCAAAACGCGACGAGGTTTATTTGCCCGTAAGAGAGCTCTATTGTTCCGCTATTGTATCCGCTATTGTATCCACTATTGTATTCTATTCATAAAAGCTACTGCAAGAATCGCGGCAATCCCTGATGTCTACCGACGGCGTTTCGCATTTATTAACATTCAAAATGATCCGACACTCTTACATTTATAGACTTATTACCACTTTTTATATCATATTCAGAAATTGCAATTATGAAAACTACAAACTTTGAAAGTGAAATATATTTACCATCGAAAATATATCATACTTAAATTCTATAGAATCTATAGATACCCATAGTGCCCATTTATTTTCTAAATTTTTGAGTGAACACGATAATGCGATTGATTTTCTTACACGTAAAATACGGCCAATTCAGAGAGAAAATCTCGTTTCTCGTATAGGGCCAGCTAAGGGCCTACTATAGACATTTTCTTTTTGTTGGCTGGCCGCTGAGCTACATGTTTTTACTAATTATAGATACGTCAAAACGTGTTCCCATGTTGAAAGTGTACAAGCTATTTCTACATGCTTTAGAGAGAGAGAGCACAATTGAATGAAGACGATTTCATTTAATAACAAGAACATAAGAAAATATTGTAAAAGTCATAAATATACGCACTCATGCATAGGGAGACAAACATGATAAAGTTAATCTGTTCTTTTCATTCTCGTTCATTAACCTTTGGAACATTTCACATGCATGGTGTTTGCATCAATCCTTCTCGACAATCTTGGGCTATAGGCCTATAGTAATTTAAATCTTGAAACCGTAGAACGATCTGTTGGTTGGCATAGATATTGCATAAAATTGAATCCCATCACATCAATTCAAAGCTACACCCTTTTTTGAAATACTGGTTACCACTGGATTAAAATGAATTGACACTAACTTGAAATTTGGACATTTTGAGATAAATCCATATCATGGGTGGCCGCTCTTTTCATTGGTGACATCTTCGAATAACCAAATGCCACCAAATAATGAAAAGTAATTGAACAAAGTGGTGTTGTTCAACGATGTTTTAATATAAAATTATACACTGACGTTTCGTACAAAAGTACTTTATCAAAGTGAGCAAAATAGAGAATGTCTGCGAGCGCGGAAAACAAAAATGAGAAACGCGATGTTAAAAGGTGCGTACTAGAAATGGCGCAACACGCAAATTAAAGCAGCGCGAGCGAAAGCGGTCGCAAACTCTAGATATTAAATGAAATGCAAAGAAAGAGAAAGAGAGACTGATGAAAATAAAGAATGAAAGAAAGAAATGAAAGAAAGAAAGATAGAAAGAAAGAAAGAAAGAAAGAAAGAAAGAAAGAAAGAAAGAAAGAAAGAAAGAAAGAAAGAAAGAAAGAAAGAAAGAAAGAAAGAAAAAAAAGAAAAAGAAAGAAAGAAAGAAAGAAAGAAAGAAAGAAAGAAAGAAAGAAAGAAAGAAAGAAAGAAAGAAAGAAAGAAGGAGAGAAAAAAAGGAAGGAAGAAAGAAAGAATGAAAGAAAGGAAAAAAAGCAAGGAAGGAAAATGAAAAGAGAACAAAAAAAATAAAGAAAAGAAAAAGAACAAAAAGGAAAGGAATAATGAAAGTAGGCCTATGATAGAAAGAAAGAAAAACGAAAGAAAGGAGGTAAGAAAGAAAGAGAGAAAGGAAGAAGGGGAGAGAGAAAGAAAGAAAGAGAGAAAGAAAGAAAGAAATTAATACAAAATACTGCTATAATGGAGAGAATGAAGATCTACCAAATGGGCAGGGCGTGACTAAAAGGAAATTAAAGTTTGAAGGCAGAAAATTGGACATTAAGTCCGATGCTATCAGGGCCAGCAAGGGTGCCGTAATGGCATATAGTGTGTATATGAATGGATGAAATAAATTGATTGATTGATTGTATGTTGTTCCTTCAACCAACGCTAGTGATCTGAACCTGAGGTCTGGAGAAGGCCAGTGACTTTAAGATCAGACGGAATATGGGGAATCTCGTTGTAGTGGCGCGTGATGGGAGTGCCACGGTTGTTTTTGCTCACTTTGATAAAGTACTTTTGTACGAAACGTCAGTGTATAATTTTATATTAAAACATCGTTGAACAACACCATTTTGTTCAATTACTTTTTACTTTTTACCATGCGATGTTACGTGGGACTCTTAACTTTTTTCTGCACCAAATAATGACATTAGATCTGTTTAATAATTTATTTTATTCAAAAAGAAAAACGTCAAGTGTTCAAACTTTAAAGCTCTTTTTCTCGAAACAGCGATTTTAATTTCAAGTTAGACCATTTTACCAAATCAGGGCCGAATTAGGCTGTTTAGCTTAATCATGTGAAGTGACCTCTTGAAATGATATCACACTGATCAGACTGATCTTTATGTTATTACAGTGAGGCCCACATACAAAGTTCAACACAAAGTGAACGATGTTATAGCTTGGAGGGCTAACATACCAACACCGCCAAATTCGACTGACGTGTAACGTGGGAAGCTATGAGGAAATTGAACACTCGTTGTCTGATCATGCATGTGTTTATGGTTCGGATAACGGTTACTTAGCAGCTCTCGTTCTGCTTGGGTTTATTGAATACACTCTATAGTTGTAGTCCTTGCCCCTATAATATACATATCTTACTTGTCACCAAATGCGCTATAATTTATGAGAAAAATGCAAAAATAGGCACAAAATTGGGCAGGGGTGTAGTACCCCCTTAAAATTTTGCACCTTGAAGATGATTTTTTTAGCAATAGATAAGCTGACATCATAGAGGTATTTAATTGCATCCAAAAGTTGAAGAAGGATTAGGAATGAAGTAAAACAGTCAATTTAACTTACATTTATCAAAAATGGTAAAATAAGAAATACTTGATTTAAATCCCAGTGATTTAAAAAAATCATTTGATTTAAATCGCAATTTAAGATTTAAATCACGCTAATTCTGTTGAATATGAATGCTGTAAAATTTATGTTTTGGCATCGAAACATAATTGGTGATTTGTATTTGTATTTTGATTTTCAAAAGTCCAACCAAACGCAATAAAAGTGCATATGTAGGCCTACATCATGGTACATGTGTATTTTGGTACAGAACAAACGATGTTAACTCCTGTGCATTAACTCATGCAAGATCTTGGTAGTTCACATCTTATGAGCTACATGTAGCACAGAATGAGAGTTTAAATCTATTATTCAAAATGTTGATAGTGCTAAAGTATTACCGTATATTTCTAAAATAATAGAAGTCTTTATGTAATAAGATTTAAGATAATGATTATCCCTTCAGAGTTTGTGGTTATTGTTTCAAAACTCATTGTATAGTGTAAGATGTGTTCGAAAAAACAAAAACATAACGCAGTAAGATCTGGTCATGCTTGTTGTTTTCTTTGATAAAAATGGTTATTGATCATTCTTGAAGTTCTTTATTATGATTGTATGCTCTTATAAATTACTCCAATACCCTAATCTACACAGTGATTCCCCTGTTTAAACTTTGATTTTTAGATTTGAATGAAATTCCCGAAAATTCCCAAAATTCCCGAAAATTCCCGTTTATTCCCGTTAATTCCCAAAATTGACGGTGGAAACTTTCCACTCCGAAAATTCCCGGGAATTTTATAACCCTAGGTGTACGTATGAGACATAGACAATGCGCATTTTGAACATTATAATACAGATGCCGACCTATTTTTGGAAATGTTACATTAATTTGTTTCTTGGTTTTGTTTTGTTTTTCCAAAGGCAAAGTGGTCCCGACCCAGTGCGACCTGCCCATGAATATTGCCCGGACCGCCCCGGAAGATAGTGTCGCCGACCTGCTCTCGGTCCGGTCCGGGGAAATGCGAGTTATCGGGGTGCCCTGCAGGGCACTAGTTAGCGTTACAGTCAATGTTCGGAATTATGGTTATATTTAGGGTTAGCTTTAGGGTTAGGGTTAGTGTTAGTGTTAGAAATCTGCACAGTTAATTGCAACAGTGCGAACTATAATAAAAATGTCATTATCCGCACCATCACGGTGCAAAACACAACATTTGTTCCCTTAAACGCACCACTATGGACTATGATGCGAATAGTGAACTCCGAAACATGATCGAACGATATGCTGCACTTGAATATGCTCCTGGAGCATGTTAGCAATCACCTTTGGGTTGGAGAAAGCTCCCCTACCATGAAATAGAATAACCCACGTAATCGCTAAGCCGGATATGAGCTGTTACGGCTTTATGGTCCAGGACTATATGTCCTGGACCATATGGTCCTGGAGCATATTATCGGGTCGAAATCGCGCAAAATCGCGGCTCATCGTATTGTGAATCGAGAGAATTGTAAAATAAGCTGGTAAAAGATACTTCACCTTCAGTTTGAATGTTTAGATGAAGAAAACCAACTACGACACACAGCAAAATAAGCTCCTTCATAGCTGATGTGAAGAAACCGAATACTAATCTACACAAAAAATAAATGAACACAGCAAAGAACAAAATCAATTTATTCAGCTTGTTACTTTGTTCTGAATACGCACAACGCATTCATTTACTTTACTACAATGTTCTTGTTATCTTTTCAGTTTCTGTTTTCATTTTGGGATGTCATTGATATTCGGATGTCATTGATATTCTGAAGTTTTAACCTCCTGGGTGTAACCAATCTTTTTATTCTAGCCTTTTGTCACTCACTAACAACTTGAAGGAGGTGAAATTTCGTTTTCGGTTTCGTGAGATTTGTAGATAATTGACTTGAAAACTCGCGATGAGAGGGTATGTGCTCATTTAGGCAACACAAGTATCGCGAGAAATTTGCACGGCTCCATTGACTTGTGTGTACTCCCGTACTTGTAAATAGTCCAGCATCTAACTATACTAACCAGTGTTGCCAAGAAGTAGTTACATAAAAGTAGTTAGCATGAAAATTGTTAAACTTCGAAAAAGGGCTTTAAGAATCATCTGTAATAGCTCTTATCTATGCCATACAAAGCCTTTGTTTGAAAACTATAATACCTTAAATATTTTTGAATTGTACAACAAAGAACTGGGTATATGTAAAGTATAAAACTGATTTACTTCCTCAATCATTTGATAATTTATTTACCAAATTGGAAAGTATTCACAAATATGATACGAGAAACAAGACTGACTATAGACTCGAAATACACAAAATTAAATCTGTAATAACTTTGGGACCGAAACGTTGGAACTCGTTCCCCCATGATATTAAAGGGGCTCGAAATTTAAATTCGTTTAAAACGCGCCTGTCGTCTTTTCTCATGGAGACAAATTTAAGTAATATATCTTTGTTGTAAATTATGTATCAGTATTTGGTACATGTATTATTGGTTAGGATTTGTTGAAACTATTTTTCTTACCACATCCGTAATTCTGACTTATTGATCAAATGATTTATTTTTGTGATTTATTTTCCTACATTACATTGCTTTTATTGCTTGAGACATCTGTTTGTGTGTGGGGGGGGGTGTAAATGTATGTATCTGTAATTGAGTGTAATTCTTAATTATAGTAATAGCCTACACAGCCGTTTCGCGCATCCAGTTGCCCACCAGATGTCACGACATCCGGTGGGCAACTAGGTGCACCACTAGTTGCCCACCGGTTGCGGCAACATCTAGTGGGCAACTGGATGCAGCTGCACCAGGTGGACATGAGGATGTGGTGACATCTGGTGGCCTACCTGATGTGGACAACAGGTATGCTGACAGATGTTCACACATAGTTAGAATTCAGATGTAGACATCTGCTAGCATTATGATTGCATACATGCGATTGCACTGCAGATGTAGACATACCGTGCACATCTACATGCAGTCATCAAAAATATTTTTGGCATGATATATATTTTTTAAGTTTTTGGCCGATTTAATTTCCAGATGGCTCCTGTGGTGGTTCCCATTTTCTTTTCTTTTCTAACACTGTGTTGTTTGGATAGTACGTATATGCGTTGGTGGATCTTTTGTTTTCATGGGTTTTGTTATTTTGAATGTTACAAATTATTTTTTTAACAAAAATCTACTTTTTGATGGTTTCCAATTTCCATTCGTGGTTCGCGGTTTTATTGGCTCCAAGTTGTTTAGCTATTACTAATGCATTGCTTGATCTTTTTTTCATGGATTTTTGTTATTTTGGATGTTGCAATTTTTTTTATCAATAATTATACTTTTTGACGGTTTCCACGTTTCAGTAGCGGTTCCCAGTGTTATTGGCTCCGTGTTGTTTAGCTGGTACTATAATGCGTTGCTTCAAGATCTTTTTTCATGAATTTTGTTATTTTTGATGTTGCAAATTATTTTTGATGTTGCAAATTATTTTTGGAACAAAAAAATCATCTTTTTGATGGTTTCCACGTTCCAGTGATGGTTCCCGGTGTTATTGGCTCCATGTTGTTTAACTGGTAGGCCTATACTAATGCATAATTGCTAGATCTTTGTTTTAATGGATTTTGTTATTCTCGATGTTGCAAATTATTTTTTGAACAAATATTAATAATATAGGGGTGGTTCCCAGTGTTGTTGGCTCCATGTTTTTCAGCTGGTACTATTTTTTAAATGCATTGATTGATCTTTGTTTTCATGGATTGTTATTTTGGAATTTTAATAATTTTGATGTTTTTGCTCTCCAAGTCTCCAGGGTGGTTCCTGTGTTATAAAAGCTATATGTTGTTTAGCTAGTACTAAGGGGCTATAATTTTCTTCGGAAGGGGGTCTCAAATATACAGAGGGGTCATAAATTTTTGAAAAGTAAAATAGGGGCGCCATACAATTTTGGATGACGAAAATGTAGGGAGTCACAACATGACCACAGATAGTTTAGGGGCTGTGCAATAATGTTGAGTAAAATTTCCAAACGGCTTGCCAAAATCGCTTGCCCCCCCCTCTCGGCCCGCCAAAATTGCTTGCCCCCCCCCTCTTGGCATGCCAATTAATTCCCCCCTTGAACATGCCAAATCCCAAATCCCCATCCCAAATTGCAAACTTTAAATGATCTAGATGTACGAGGGGCGGTCAAAAAGTTCGTAGAACTCGGTATGCTACTTTGTCGCACGGTATTGAGTTTGGTCTTATTTGAAAGCTTGTTCCTTCAAACCATTACTGCATAGATATTAGATTTTTGCATCACTGTATGTGGACAGGACACTCTTCAGAGGAAGCCAACCTCCATGAATTCACAGGTACTACCAGAAGTGAATACAGGGTCATTATGGAAATTTATTCGAACGGCGGCAGTGAAAACTCAAATGAAATTTAACAATGTACAGTTGCTGTAAATGGTAATGAAGTCCTTGATATTCAACAGCAACGAAATGGTTCTTAGAGTTCAAGAATGGAATGAGCGTCCTTGAAGATCATCCAAGGTCCAAAAGACTTGCTGACGTTACCACTAACGATATACGTGCTGGTACAGTGGTATTGTTAATGAATACAGAGCAAAAAAAGAAAGATGAGATAGCCACAAAATATGACAACTCTGTTGAATGTGTTTTCAACATTAATCCATTAACATTGGGTATTCCAGGGTGTCTTCTAGATGGGGTCTCAGAATCTTCATGTACAAATTTGATACCAATTGACATATTGAGGATTTGAGGTCCACACCTTCTATACACTTAGAATGAGGACCGAGGCAAGTTTAATCTATATGTGGCTAAAGGTGATAAAACATACATTAATCACTGGAATTACGAGAGCATTTAGTGGAAGCACCTGGATCTCCCACACCTAAGAAGATCATCACTCGGTCACCATAGTGCAAGGTCTTCATCGCCGTTTCTGAGATCCAGGGAGAGTCTTGATGGCAGATCATTTGCTGAATGAAAGTACAATCATAGGCATATATCATACAATTTTGATAGCAAAATTGAGGCAAGCCATCATGTGAAGAAGGTTGATAGTAGGAATGCTATTCTTAGTTTGTCAAGCTGCCATTCACGACAGAGGGGTCAGTTAATTAAAGTAACCATATTGTGGTTCAGGCATGGCCTCCAGTTAGTGAAACCTATTTTAGAATTTTAAGTCCTAGCTTCATAATATCAGGTTTGCTGGTGATCAATGCTGGTGAGCCTTCACTGAAGAGTGCTCAAGGAGCTATCGGAAGACTGCCATTTTTTTGACATAGAAGGCTTCCAGAAAAATTGCGACGGGTGCATTAAGGTTTGCAGTGATCATGCTCAAGAGTGAGATAGAAATAATTTGGTTAGTACTCTTTCAAGTACCTTGTTCTACGAACTTATTGACCGCCCCTCGTATGTTGCGAGCGCAGCTTCTCCTCTCCTCTGCGATTTGCAGAGAACGGAACGATTTTGCTGACAGATTTGACAAGGGAGGTCTCAGCCCCCCCATCTCCCCTCTTATCTCCCCTCTAGCTGCGGCCATGAGGCCTATTGTTAAAAAAAATGATATAGTTTTAGTAAATTAATTATTTCTAATCCTCGAAAAGCTACAGAGTGCATCTTATTGTAATGCATAGATAAAGGATGTTATGAACAGATATGCCGAATGTTGCCACAAAATGAAAATGCTGCTATGTGTGTATCATGTTGAAAATAGGTCAAGAAATGTCACACTTTTAACTAACATTCCACGACAATAACAATTTACACTTTACAGTGTGGTCCAAAAACAACTTTACCCAATTTCATAGGTTGATTTCTCACAGTTTAAAAAATCTGTTTCAATTTTTTTCTGTGTTACCTAGGTAACAAAACATCTTCTTAGATGGTGCAATCCTATCCTTATTTGAATTGTTTTATCAAAACGAACAATTTGCTTAATCAGGAAGCTCCCTTGGGCCAGTGGTTAAGGCACAGGTCTCGTAAACCTAAGGTCGTGGGTTCGATCCCCGCCGGTATCACCTTTTCTATCTGGTAAAAAATTATGTTTATTTATGAGCATTCTCATCAAAATGACCAGAAACTCAAGTTTAATATTTGACATGTCAATTAATTGTCAGCTTAAAAAATTAATAGGATTCTTGTCAAAAATGATCCAACTTATCAAATAGGCCTATGACCAAAAAAGAAATCAAATGAGAATAATTCTTGCCAGAGGGGGACATAACAGAATCTTGTCAAAGTAAAATGGATGATCTTGTCAAGTAATAAGGTCAACATCTTATTAATTTGAATACTTGTTGAAATAAAACGGACATTATAATAAGATTGTTTTTTGTTGTTGTTGGCATCGGTCAGTCTTCGCAGACTATGGAGTAGCGTTGTCTGAGGTGGTTGAAAAGCATCGTCTTGTGTGGCTGAATAGACCAATGGCAGATTTTATTGCAGACCTGACATATGAAGACTGGTGCATCTGGTAGGGTTGGTTTGAATGTGCCTCACTGACTGGCTTTGCGCCTTGCTCGTTTGTCATCAGCAGCAGCAGCATTCTGGATGAGGTCTTCTCCCTTTTCAGGCCATCAGAGAGATGTTGCTTCCAAGATTTTCCGATCCCGACACTACCAATAGATTCCCAGTTGACCCAGTTCATGTCAAGTGCTTATCCTTGAAGCGGAGTAGCGATCGACCTTATCTTCTGTGTCCTGATGACAGTTCCGTAGAGGAGATCCTTGGGAATGCGACCATCTTCCATTCGACTCACATGTCCTAGCCTTTGAAGGCGACGTTGACATAGTAGCAATGATGGGATACCCGCATTGATGGGATACCCGCCTTGGGCATGACTTCATTGTTTGTGACCTTGTGTTTCCAGGAGATTTCAAGAATGCGTCGTAGACATCTCAAGTGAAATACTTGCAGCTTCCGTTCTTCTAGGTCGTCCATGATTCACTACCATAGAGGAGCATGCTGATTACACTTGCCTTGTAGACCGCCATTTTTATTGTATTGGTGAGCTGTTCTCCCATACTTTCTTAGATAACCTGGAGAGAGTAGAGACCTCCTTGCTGATCCTTTTGTTGAGCTCATCATCCATCCAGAGATAGATCATTGTCTGTGGCAGTAGAGCCTATAGGTAGGTGAATTGATGAACTACCTCAAGTTGCTGATCACTGATGATGTGGATTGATGGTGGAGCTATTATCCCATGGCGATATTGGTCCGATGGTGGCCCTGATGTATGTTCAATAATGGCCCAATATCATTTGCTCATGGGCCCAAGATTGGGCTTGGACCAAATATTGGGCCTATATTGGACCAACTTAGGCTGCCACTGTGATGCCAATATAAATAAATAAAATAAAACATCAGTTACTGTAGCTCAACTTCAGAGTGGGCAGCTATCGCAGCATCATCAGCAAATAGCATGTCTCTAATCAGTACTTCCCTTATCTTGGTCTTGGCCTTCAGGCGTGCAATGTTAAAGAGTTTACTGTCAGATTGTGAGTGAAGGTACACTCCCTCTGTGGATGACTTGAAGGCGTGCTTGAGTAGTTGGAAAGAAAATGCCAAACAGTGTTGGTGCGAGTACGCAGCCTTGCTTTACTCCACTTTTGACACCAAATTCTTCAGACATTGAGCCATCAAACTGGACTGTATCATCATCCCATCATGGAAAGAACGAGTTATGCTGAGTAGTTTGGGTGGACAGCCAATCTGAGGAAGCATCTTGAATATACCATCCCTGCTAACAAGAACAAACGCCTTGGTCAAATCAATGAATGCCAGGTAAAGGGGTTGTTGTTGCTCTCTGCATTTTTCTTGCAGTTGCCGTAGCGAGACGATCATGTCAATTGTTGATCTCTTGGAGCGGAACCCGCACTGTGATTGTTGGTTCACAGCAAAATCACAAATGACCTATTCCAATTGAGGAAATATGATGGAAAGAGCCACCAAATGTCCATTTAGGGAGTGGTAAAATCCAAATTTTACACCAAATTTGAGCTGTTTTTTGTTTTTTTTTTGGTGTTTTTTTGTCACATACATGCGCATATTTGTGGGGCTTTGGGGGCGTGAGCAGGGCGGCAAAAAAGAAACTAGCGAATGCCTATAACCCCCCCTTTTTTTTTTTTTTGCTCTTCACTTTTTCAAACCACCGATAAAATGGGTCAACCCTTTCGAAATGTTGATGAAGCGGGCGTCACAGTTTATCTTTTCCGCAGCCCCCCGTTTAGGATCGGCCGCGGAACGCCACTGAAATAGGCCTAGGTCTAAATTTCAGAAAATGCAAACGTATGGATGCCATTAATTTCAGCTGGCCACCCAGTAAATTATTTTCCCTAATCGCCCACCCAATAAATTATCCTTATTTACCTCCTTACTTACCCCCCCTCAACCTGCCAAAAATCGTTTGTCCCTTCCCCTACCGACCTGCCAAAAATCCCCCCATTCCCCTGCCAAAATATCTTAGCCCCCACCTATAGTGCACCACCCCGGGGTAGGCCTATGATCGTAAATGATCAAAACTCAAATCTTGGTACCTTTGTCATTACCCACAGTCATTGCCATAGATGTACTAACATAGCCTGTTAGTGGTTCAGCCGAAAGCCGTGTAGGCCTACTTTAAAAAAAATATAGCTACATGTATTTGAATGAGGCTTCAATTTCGTCAATCACTAGGCCTACTGGTCGATTACGATGACATTTCGGTTCAGCGGTTCTAAGAACTTGGAAACTTTTCTGATGAGCGTTTTGATCTTGTTCCTCTTTTAGACTTATTTTTTACCAAATCTGTGGATTTTAAACACGTTACCATGGCACAGCGTCATCATCCCTATATCTTCATGTCAAAATTGCCGTGATAGTACGGCGAATTCTCTCGTTTTTAAATAGCTACGCATGGCGATTTTGTTCGAGATAGGCCGAGCGACTCAGGCTAAGCATCATACGACTTATCATATGAGATACCACCAAGTTTCTATTCTACATATTATTACGATTTGCGTACATGCTCTAGTACCACATGTAGTGTTGCTATTACAAGGAAATTCGATTTCTTTATCCATGTCAACAATAGAATATTGATCACCAATGGAGTATGGAGCTATATGAAAAAATATTTATAATATAGGGTGTTGACATTGTGCATGGCATCAGAAGGTAGCGAAAATATATGTTTCACTTTTTTTAAAACTATATATGTATAGCTTTTATCAACCTTGCACCTGCAAAGTTTCAGGTTCGAATTCCTAAAAATAATGGAGTTAGACTCATTTTTTACCAAATCTGTGGATTTCAAACACGTTACCATGACAACAGAAGAGAGCGAAAATATATGTTTCACTTTATTTTACTATATATGGTTAACTTTTATCAACCTTGACACACCTACAAAGTTTCAGGTTCGAATTTCTAAAAAATAACGGAGTTAGACTAATTTTTTACCAACTCTGTGGATTTTAAACACGTTACCATGGCAACAGGAAATCACGAAAACACGTGTTTCACTTTATTCTACTGTTTATGGTTAGATTTTATTAACCTTGACATATTTGCAAAGTTTCAGGTTCGAGGTTCTAAAAATAACGGTGTATAACTCATTTTTACCAAATCTGTGGATTTTAAACACGTTACCATGGCAACAGAAGATAGCGAAAATATATGTTTCACTTTATTTGACTATATATGGTTAGCTTTTATCAACCTTGACACACCTGCAAAGTTTCAGGTTCGAGTTTCTTAAAATAACAACGTTAGACTCATTTTTTACCAAATCTGTGGATTTTAAACACGTTACCATGGCAACAGAAGATAGCGAAAATATATGTTTCACTATATTTTACTATATATGGTTAGCTTTTATCAACCTTGACACACCTGCAAAGTCTCAGGTTCGAGGTTCTAAAAATAACGGAGTTAGACTCATTTTTACCAAATCTGTGGATTTTAAACATGTTACCATGACAACAGAAGATAGTGAAAATATAAGATTCACTTTTATGTTACTTTATATGGTAAGTTTTTATCAACCTTGATATATCTGCAAAGTTTCAGATCCAAGATTAAAAAAATAACGGAGTTAGACTTATTTAAAACCTTTTTTCCCATGGTTTTTCATCAAAATCACAAAAATCATGTTTTTTTGACGTTTTAGCTAAGATTTTGGTCACGTGACTTGTAAATGAGAATTGGTATGCCCAAATATGGCATCATTGTTGTGTTAGCTTTCCAAATAACCACATCAAGCAGGCCACCTAATGTATGCAAACAGCAGACAACATGATGCACACTTTTGGTGGTCCACTTGATTTCCAATACTAGCAGTCCACCACATATTGACATCTAGTGTCACACCAGATGTCAACATCTGGTTGTCAACTGGATGTGCCTAAACCGGAGTGACACCGGATGTCACATCCAGTGGACCACCAGTGGGCATCCAGTGGGCATCTGGATGCGCGAAACGCCTGTGTATACTATTTCTTTTCATGTGGTGTAACGCTTTTGTTACATCTCCGCCATCTTTTTAAAATTCTTTCTTGCTGTTTGGTTAAATTTGCTTGCATGTATTTTGATTTGATGGAAATATATAAAATATGTAAATATGTATATTGGTGCGTCAAGTCTCAAGTAGTCGGTCATATAATTTACTTTGTGGACGTAAGGGCGATTTATGTCGCCCATTTTAGCAAGAAAGTCGCGTGTGTGGTGGTATGCAAAACAAACGAAGGAATTGATTCAATTCATTGCCGTAACGATTAAAATTGGTAATCTGATAATTGTTTTAGGCAAGATATGCTAGGAGGAGTGGAGCGGATAGGGGAGACAGGAGGGGGAGGAGAGGAGAGAAGAGAAGAGTAGAGCATTTTTGTCACCAAAAGGCTTCATTTGTTCAAACTCATTTCTATTTAGTATATTTTAATTGTTTCATGTTGATCATAGGCCTTAAACTGCTCAAGTTTGCAAATTGGGTAGCAGGGTAAAATACCACAACCAATAAACCGATAAATTAAGAAAATCCTAAATTAAAAAGTGACATACATCAACTGGGGACAGTTCGCGATACCTAAGCTTGTTCTGATGGTGAGAATGAGATACTAACAGGGCCGGAATTACCATTGGGCCATATGGGCCCGGGCCCAGTGCCCCCAAATTACCCTGCCCATCTTCCTTTTCAGCCCGAAAACCACCATGTTTTGGGCCAAAATATGCCAAAATTGCAAAATTGTGCGCGCTTTATAGAGGTTTATTAGTCTAAAATTAAATTTCATTAACGCGCTTCTAGTGCAAATAAATTGCAAAAACGGAACAAAAATGCTCGTCCCATCTAAATTCAGTTTAATGCTTACGTAAAACAAAACTTGGCCACGTGAGTGCACAATCTGCACATGCCTTCCTCACGGTGAGTTTGGGCCTCCAAATTTTGACCTGGCCCAGGACCATCAAAAAGGTAAATCAGGCCCTGAATACTTGAGTTCAAAAACGCACAGTTAAGGCGTGGAGGAGCGGTGCCTGAGCTAGCAAATATTGAGAAAATAAAGCCCACACGCATAGGAAAGGTGTGAGTTCAATACGTGACATCCCACGGCTCATTGTAATGGGGTTTTCACCCATGTGTATGATTTTCACTGGAAGGGGGAATCAAAAACGTTTGTTTTGCCGTAATTTAGAAATATAAATGTAACCAGTGGCTTCCTTGGCTCATTTCCTGTAAGATCAATGCATTTTATCTGCAGAAATATACAGAAATGTATTATTTTAGCAAAATAACCAAAATTGGAAAAATATGAGCTGAAGACCTTGATTCGCCTAACGTCTGTCATAAAGTGGATTACTATGATGTTATGATGATTAGCATACGCCTGTTATTAGCCAACCCGACTGGAAGTCGTTCGATCAGTCGACTGGGAGTAACATTGGGCGCAATTGTCTGACTTTTGACTTTTGACCCATGCACAACAAGCAAATCGACCTGAGACCTTTTATGCCCATAACTTCTAATTACCGTAAAACCCCGTCTACAAGCATATAGAGTGCTTCTGGTGAAAGCTTCATTAATCCAGGCGCCATTATGGAGTATGAGCAAATAAATTACGGATCCAAGCATATACAAACAAGTATTATTTTAAGACCAATCTATTGTATTGGTATATTTACGCTGGCTTCGAATTAATTTAGCTTTCATAAAAAACACTATGTATGTTTGTAGACGGGGTTTTACTGTATATGCCGTAAGCGGACAGACTTTACATTGTCTGGTATCCGTGAGGTCATACAAATAATTGGACACGTTTGAAAGTGTTATTGGAATTAAAAAAAATTTGCCCACAATACGAGTCTATGGGGTCATTTGGGGTCTTTTTGAGAGTCACGGTCTCAAAATACTGCCTGGCAGACAACAGATTTGAGTTCAGCACACCTAATTTAACAACAATATGCTGGTTTGCTAAGTTTTACGCAAACTTGTCGGTTTAAGGTTAGCAAATATTTTAACTGTTGCGATTTGGTAGTTCACAGCATCTTGCGAATGCTAGTGAGCTTTGGCAAAAATTGCATTGATCATTTTGTAGCGAGTGTGTAGAAGAATTCAAATATCACAGATATCTATACCCTTGTAGGTCCTGTGGTTCTTGAGTTATGTTGTAAAGAGGACTGAAACAACAACACTTTTGTAAACCGTACATAACTTATTCCCAACAATAAATTAAGCAAGTTTTCAAAGTATATGATTTGTAGAATGAACTTTTGTAAAACATCAAAGTGTTATTTGTCAATAATATATTGACTTAATAAGTAAAATCGATTTTTCGGCTGCTTCGACCAAACAAAATAGAACCAGTATATTTCTAGAGTGGAGGCAAAACAAATAGTAAATGTAATTGCTTACCTGCAATAATTATTCTAAACATATCAATATCAAGAATATCGTACGCCCGGGTTTTACTCTATCATGGCAAAGCTTCATGCGCGTTGTCTTGATGTAGACACATAAGTCTCAATACTAGACTGCTGTTAGAGTGCGGTTGTATTATTGCCAATATGCACATAACAATGTGTACAGAAACTGACAAGTACAGGGTGTATCAAAATGATTGGTACCCATCAACTTAAGTGTCTGACGAAAAACCTGCTTCTTCCAAATTCTACGTTAGATCAGCTTGAAATGACTACAATTTATAGTTTTATGACTTTTTATCACATAAATCTACAAATACGGTGGATGTTATGTTGCATTTTGAAGTTTCGGTCTTGGCCAATGGCCATGTTCACTGGAAATTGATGGGTACCAATCATTATGATACACCCTGTATGATGAGTGCAGCATATTTTAATATACATGTAATACGACACTTGCTAACTTGTGCTACGAATGAACTACGAGTGGGTAATCACCCATACCGTACGGTTTACATTTTAATTAATTTGTAAATAATCACACTTTCGAATAAGAATACCTTCTGTTCCCTATTATTCTATTTATTTTAGTGAATGTTCTGTGCCAGCCATAAATGCTCAGAGATATTATTTCACCCCATCTAGCTTGTATTCGCAAGTCGATAATAATGCAACATCAATTAGTATGTGTGAAATTTCACTACCTTTTTATTTAAAACATAAAGTTTCAAAGAAATGCACGCTGGGAAGAAAAAGACACTTCACGCTTCGTCAACAAACATAATCTGGTTAAAATCAAGCCTATTAGCACTCAATCCCAGAATGTACCTCGCATCAGGCTAGCGCATTGGAATGCCCGTTCGCTTAACGCTAAGCACAAAAAGGACACAAATCAGCCTCTTTCTGTGATTTCGCTATTAATCATAAACTGGACATTTTTGCTGTTACCGAGACATGGTTTACTGGAGGAGTAAAAGACCACCGCACTCGGCAATACGCTTCCAAATTTTAAACTGCACCATGTTCCACGGACTTTTAAGCGAGCAGGTGGAGTTGGTGTGCTTATCCGTGATGGGGTGTCTTTTAACATCAATGATAGCCCCTCATACAAAGCGTTTGAACACATGGATGTAACTGTTCAATCAAATTCCACCTCGATGCGTCTTGTTGTTATTTACCGACCACCAGAAAACAGCGAAAATCAACTCACTTTCCGCATGTTTCTTGATGAATTCTCCACACTTCTTGAGTCGTTGGATGTAATTCAAAATCTCCTGATCATTGGTGATCATAACGTCCATGTTGACGATACAGATGATCGCGAAGCTGCCTTGTTTTCCAATCTACTCGAGCTATCAGGTCTTCAACAACATATCACTGGACCTACCCATGAGAAAGGACATACGTTGGATCTAATCATATCAAGAAAGGATGACGATCTCGTGATGTCCCCCTCAACGCACCATGATTTGCCATCGGATCACTCAGCAGTTAAATGCTTTGTCAACATGTTACGACCAGCGCCAAGTGTTAAACGTGTTGAAACCAGACGAATTCGCAGTATCGATACTGAAACATTCACCAAAGACATACACGAGTCAGTTTTGTTAACTTCTCCGTCAGGTGAACTAGAAGATCTTGCACATCAGTTTTCGACAACTCTGTCAGATATTTTGGACACACATGCCCCGTTACTTCAGCGTTCTGTAACACTCAGACCTCATGCTCCCTGGTACACGGACACTCTCCGTGCTGCTAAACAAGAGAAACGTCGTCTTGAGCGAAAGTGGCTGAAATCGAAACTGGTTGTTGATAAAGAACAGTTTAAGCAAACAATGTGTTCAGTACAAAGACCTTCTGAATAAAGCGAAGAATGAATTTCATCGTTCTCAGATAACTGAATCAGAGCCTAAAGATCTGTTCAGAGTCGTCGACAAGCTATCTAGTCCTAAGCCCGAAGAAACCTTGCCGTCATATGATTGTCCTAAGGCACTTGCTGACAGCTTCGCACAGTTCTTCGTTGACAAGGTGAAAAACTTCGTGATAGCTTAGACAATGATGTTGACCTGCCAATTTCGACTGAAATCCCGGAAATCTGCTCTCATTCATTCTCCGAGTTCTTGACTGTTTCAGAGGAAGATGTGCTAAAGATCATAATGTCTGCTTCAATTACATCATGTCGCCTAGATCCCCTTCCAGCTTCGCTTTTAAAGTTGTGCCTACATGACCTGCTGTCGACCATTACTACCATCGTAAATGAATCTATTTCCACTGGCGTCGTACCCTCGCCCCTTAAGCATGCTTAAGAAACCTGGCCTAGACAGAGACGTGTACGCCAACTATCGTCTAATCTCCAATTTGCCATATTTAGGCAAAGTTATTGAGAGAGCCGCCGTTCTGCAGCTACAATCGTATCTTACGGACAACCACTTACATTCCCGCATTCAATCCGCTTACAGACGTCATCATAGTAGGGAAACTGCTTTATTACGTGTCCAGAATGACATCTTAAGTGCTCTTGATCAGCGCAAGAGGCATTTCTAGTCCTCTTGGATTTCTCGGCGGCATTTGATACAATTGATCATGGTCTCCTGTTTCGCCGCCTTGCCACACGCTATGGAATACAAGATACTGCCTTAAGCTGGATCCAGTCGTACATGAGTGGACGTACTCAGTCTGTTAGCATCAAAAATGTTCTCTCTGATGCATTGCAATTAACCTACGGTGTCCCCCAGGGATCGGTTGCTGGGCCGCTGTTATTTATACTCTATAGTGCGCCCCTTCATGACCTCATACAATCACATGGTGTCAGTAGCATAGCATACGTAGATGACACTCAGCTATACTTGACATTCAATCCTGAAGATCCAGAATCCGTAATAAAGAAGATTGAAACCTGCATTGCTGATATACGATTTTGCTGTTCAACCAATAAGTTGGTTCTCAATGTTAAGAAGACTAAGTTTATCCATTTCTCCTCTCAGTTCAGCAAGTCACCTGCAGTGAATTCCCAATTATTATCCATCGGTGAAACCGTGATTCAATCTTCACCACGAGCTCGTAATCTCGGAGCTGTTATGGATTCTTCACTTCGTATGACAAATCACGTGGATAATCTTTGTAGATCTGCTATGTGTGCCATCAGAAAAATCGGTCAGATACGACAATATCTGGATAACAACACGACTTGCAGACTAGTACATGCTTTCGTGACATCGCGGCTGGTCTCCGTCAATTCCCTCTTGTATGGCTTATCTCAATCTGAAATCGCGAAGATCCAACGTGTTCAAAACACCGCCGCTCGTCTTGTTTTGTGTGCATCTCGCCGTGAGCACATTACACCTCTGCTCTGTCAACTGCATTGGTTACCTGTTGAATACAGATCAATGTTTAAGATCCTGTTGCTCACATACAAAGCCATGAATGAAATGGCGCCTGCGTTTATTTGTGATCTTGTTAATATGTATGTTCCTACAAGACAGTTACGATCGTCATGTGCAACACGTCTCCAACTCGCTCGCTCTAACACGAAGTTCTACAGTGATAGATCCTTTGTAGTCGCTGCAGCAACTCTGTGGAATCGCCTGCCCGCAGATGTCCGTTAAGCTACATCTCTGCCAATGTTCAAGTCAAGATTAAAGACACATCTTTTTCGCCAATGTTTTCATGCTTGATATGTTTTCGCTTTTCGCGAATTTATAATTGGAGCTCTTTCGTGCATTATTTAGTGTGTCACACCAGGGTGAAGTGCTAGTAACCTCTCCCCTGGTGATTTTTGTCTATGATTTCGTCATCTGTTGCTCACAGTTTTGCGTGGATTAAACATCATCACAACACTTGGGTGACGTGCTAGTAACCTATCCCCTTGTGTCACTTATCGCTTCATTTTCCATACAGTATATCATTCCATCTGCTTCTGTTTAATGTTTTGCAATATTATTCTGAATTAAGGGTGGTCTTAACCCTGGAATTATGGAAACTTTCGGGCTTCATATTGCTAAATTATTAGTCTAAAGAATATAAAAGTATACATTTTTAGAATGGAAATGACTTGATGAATTCATCTGTTAGGTCAATTTGGGCCAAAATGCTCATTTTGGAGAAAATCCCAAAAACTGGTTTTTTGCCCAAATTTTTCGTGCAACGTAACAAAAAAATTGTTTGGCCAACAAATTTTTTTTATTAATTTTTAAAAACTAGATAAAAATATCTAGGGACCGTATTTTTTTGAATTTTGACCAATTTTGAGAAATTTGCACCAAAAATAGTCAAAAAATGCAAAATTGTGGCAAAAAAATCATAAAAAGCCTGATTTTCGCCCAAATTTCAAATATTTTTGGTGAAGTTGGTCAAAATTCAAAAAAATTAAAAAACTGTCCCTAGATATTTTTATCTAGTTTTTAAAAATTAATAAAAAAATGTTGGGCCAAAAAACACGTTTTTTTGGATTTTCTCCAAAAATGAGGATTTTTGCCCAAATTGGACCCCACAGATGAATTCATCAAGTCATTTCCATTCTAAAAATGTATACTTTTATATTCTTTAGACTAATAATTTAGCAGTTATGAGGCCCGAAAGTTTTCAGAATTCCAGGGTTCAGACCAACCTTAACTAGAGTGTAGTGCTAGTAACCTCTCATCTAGTTAATAACGTCAATGTTCTGCATCATGTTAGCATTGCCATCATTTTCTGTGCTTCATGTAACTCCGTGTTACTCGCGAATTTTCTCATCATTTGGATTTTGTATACTCATTGTCTGAACAATTACATCGTATTTTGATATTATTGTATTATGAATTATTATGCAATTGTTGTTATTAATTATGTTTAAAAATTGTGCAATATGGTTCGCATAATATTTTGTCTACACCTCGTATAAGTTATTTTCTTGGTTGCTCTCGTGGTGTGTCTTGCTCCTTTCATTTGAGCATTATACCTGGTGTAGATATGTTTTGCTTTGCTCGCTACTGTGGTATTGTTTGTTGATATTTTGATATTATTGTATTATTAATTATTTAGCAATTCTTGTTATCAATTATGTTTTTAAAAAAAACCGTGCAATTTGTTTCGCATAATATTTTGTCTATACCTCGTATAAGTTAATTTTCTTGGTTGCTCTCGTGGTGTGTCTTGCTCCTTTCATTTGAGCATTATACCTGGTGTAGATATGTTTGCTTCGCTCGCTATTTTGGTATTGCTTGTTGATATTTTGATATTATTGTATTATTGATTATTATGCAATTTTTGTTATCAATTATGTTTAAAAAAATGTGCAATATGTTTCGCATAATATTTTGTCTACATCTCGTATAAGTTATTGTTCTTGGTTGCTCTCGTGATGTGTCTTTATACCTGGTGTAGACATGGTAGATATGTTTGCTTCGCCAATTTGGTAGTGTTTGTTGATATTTTGATATTATTGTATTATTATAATTGTGCAATTTTGGTTATTTAATGTTTATAAAAGTGTGCAATATGTTTCGCATAATATTTTGCCTATACACTTCGTATAACTCAAGTTATTTTCTTGGTTGTTCTCGTGATTGCTCTTTTCATTTGAGTATTATACCTGGTGTAAAAATGTTTGCTTCGCCACTTTGGTATTTGTTTGCGTTAAAAGTATCCTTATTTGTTTAGATTTTTTTCATTTTCAATTTGATACTGTGTTTTGCCATTTTTTATATTACATTGAAATGATCATGTATTTTATTGCTTCGCTGTATACTTCATTTTCATTTTTGTTTTCTACTCACGTGTTATCTATGTAGTGTACAGCTTGGCTTTTTAAAAATTCGTGTTTTATGATTCTAATTTCATCATCTGTTTGATAATTGTTAGCAGTATATTGCTGTTGCTTATTCAAAATTGTTGTCTGGTTAAACTTATTTTGCTTTATTGCTTATGCCGTCACTTTGAACATTTCACTTAGTTGTTTCTTTGCTCATTTTGCATGTATTTTTTCTGTGCAATACTTTTTCGTGCATTGTTCATCGTGTGCCTATTTCATTTGTTTCTTATTTCTTAATGATGTATAATTATTTATATTTTAATGGGTATTTTGTTTTTACGTACACATGTTTTAATTGTAAAGCGCCTTGTGGTCTTAGATGTAATGCGCTATATAAGAATAAGTTAATGATAATAATAATAATAATAATTTATATCACATGGCACAAAATATCATGGTATTGTACTAGTATACTGCATTCGGTCAGTTTCTTTTAGATAACTTGTTTAATTGTATTGGACCCCCCCCCCCCAAAATGGGACCAAAATAAACTTTTAAAAACTGCATCGGAAACAAAGGAATTTTAAGAGGATAATTGAAGTAGATATCACATGTCGTCACCCTTGCCTAAGTCATTTTTGAGGCTTTGAGTTTTTTGGCTTAACTCAATCTTTATCGCAATTGCCACCTTGTAACAAAATGACTTATTACCATAAATACCCTACCCCCCCCACCCCGCTTAACACCTTTATGATTTTCTACCTAAATCTGTGAGGCAATTTGTTTCAAATCTAAAATTGAAAATTGTAATTATACACACGGTTCGTCGTGGAAGATCACTTACTAGAAAGTAGACAATGAAAGTATTCGTATAAGACAAATAAAAAAACGCACATTGTTACTCTTTTTTCAGTAGTTACTTTCAGCGAGTTCGCAAGTCGATATTAATGCGACATTAGTCACTAATAGTATGTGTGCATATTCACTCGGAGTTTATTTATATCACCCGTGACAAAACATCATGCTATTGGGAATATATTAGAGTATGCTGCATATAGTTGGTAAATTTTTTAGATATCTTGTGATATTGTATATTACAAACAAATAAGCGCACTCTAAAAATAGTCTAGTCGATTTGCAATGATGCTTGATTCCTTCTCGACGCGACGTGTACATGTAGTGGTGTTGGAAGTAATTAAATTACTGTAAAAGCCGACTATTATCACTGATCATTAAGGGTACGTGTAGCTAAAGGGTGAAACATATCGACACATACAATTATGAACAAGATCGAACAAACTTGTTCATGATAATGCGGCAATCATTCACCTGATACATTGTGGCCCAGTGAGCAGAGCATTATACTATAGTGCGAGGATAAAGAGAACTTGTGGAGAAGATTGATGGTTCGAATCTCATGCAGTAATTTTCTGATTTGAGGAAATTTTATTCTCTATTTTCTTGATTTTATCTTTAACATTGTTTATATAATTTTATTATTTTATCTTGTATGTCTCTTTTTTCATGATTCTTTGTTTTTATCGTTTCATTTTAGAGTAACTCAATCCATTCAATCAAATGTAGTAATGAACCTATTTGATTGTATAGGCATTTGTTATGTGTATGAGACGAACTGTCGCGTGCGACAAGTCTTTCAATTCGCGCGAGTGTCTTTGCCTATGCATCAGTGGTCATAAGAGGTATATAATTTTATTCGAAAGGGGGGGGGTCCCAAATATACGGGGGTCATAAAGTCTTGGAAAGAATAATAGGAGGGGGTCATAAAATGTTTTATGACCAAAATGTAGGGAGTCACACGATGACCACAGAAAGACTGATTTCAATACAATTTTGGGGTTTGCGATCATAAAATTTTTATTGACGCAGACTTTTTGTAAATTTGGGACCCCCCTTCCGAAAAAAATGATAGCCCTCTGCCCCAGTAATCCCTAGCTATATTTGTTTGAAACTGTTCCACGGAGGATGTATCATTAATAGGCTCAGTCTTCAAATGATATAAATAAAATTTGAATGAGTGAACGAACAAAATCATACAACGACCAACCGAATAGAGGCTGTACATATGACGTATCATCCCGTAAATATGGCGGACTACTCAAATGCATTCAACAAAAGCATGATTGCATCTACCGCGACAGTTCGTCTCACACACATAACAAAATGCACTACGATCAAATAGGTTGATGACAACATTTGATTGAATGGACTGCACTGCGCCATGATTACGGGGCAGAAACCGGTTCAAATCCTTTGTTTGGAGCTAATCGATAAACGAAAGGCCTTTATAGCTATCGTTGAATACTGGCTTGGATTCCACAACACAATGAGAACATGTTATAAGGCGCTTTGGAAGGCACACAATACCCCAATGGCTTATTATGTGCACTCAACAACTATTCAGTATCGAAGCCCGGTATCGAAGTTACGTAATGTTACTATGTCAACGGGATCACGCGCTTAAGTAATGAACCACGATCGAAACAATCAGTACACAAAAAAGGCATACCAAAATAGCGTGATCGTAATGATCGCCATACAAACAGTGCTTGGTTCCGATACCATCATGGAGTTACGTAACTACTTCGTGGTCTGATAGTTATATGATCAATGGTCTGATCCAAGGAGTTTATATAGGAAGGAGAAGAAATAGATTATGTAACGCTTATTGTTCCTTTGTGCCAATTGGAGTTCCCGACACGCTATTCATCGAGAGGTACCTTTTGTTCGAGATAAAGGGCTTCCGCCATTAAATCGGTAACTGACCTGACAAGCGTATTAACGCTATAATAGGCAGGCTACTGTCAATAAGTGATGAAACGAAAGTCACGTAAAAGCGCCTATACGTACGAGAGGTACCTTTTGTACTAGTCCATCCCAAGGGTGTGCGTGAGTTGTCGCATGCACACAAAACAGATGTTCACCTACAATAAAAACCTATTGCAGCGCCCAAATTGGTTTGGGCGCTCATTTGATTATACTCGGTGAACACTCTTTGCTCTACCATTTCGCTACGGACAGTTCAGCAGCATAGGCAAAGTGTGCGCTCTGTATGGCGGATATAAGAATCTACACAAGTAAGTTGTCTACATTGTTTGCCAATAGGTCTACATAATAAGGATTTGAAGTAATTATGATATCACTCCTACTGTAGTATTTTTAAAGACATTAGCCGCGGTCCACATCGTGTTTTATTATGTATAGGCCTACCATAGTATTTTACATGAGCATCGCGTATATAGGAGTCTACCCTGGACCTCAAATGTGATATATTTGCTGAAGCATATAGCCATACTATTTCTGAATCAATCAATAAAGCAAAGCAAATCATACTTGTAGGCCTATAATACTATAGGCCTATTAAATATAATTGCGGATCAACCGATGCAGCTCGATACGCCCAATGTATTAATAAAAGCACTTGACAATAAAGTCGCCCAATTGAACAGCTGTAGGTGTTGATCGCACGACTTCATGAATATTGATTGGCAACATTTTCCAATATGTCAGCGCTCAAATCGGAAACAATAGAACAATAGACCCTTCAGTGCGTTGATATAGGAGGTCTGATCTACTTGGGTTCGATCCTTTTAAGAAAAGAAAAAATAGCTGATCATTTATAATGCATAAATGAATAAAGTAATGTAGTTACACAATTTGAAACATTGATGCCGTTCTATTTTTCAAAGGTCATTTAACTGTTAAATGTGATGCGATCAAGCTAAATCAGTCGGAACTCGGTAATATTGATTTTGAGATACAGCCAAACAAAGGAAATATTTCCTTTTGTTTCCTTTTGTTTTGGACACTCTTTAATTGCTTATATCTTTGGATCTGGCTGTTCAATTTCAATGGGGTTTTCTGCAAAATGCAGCTTTGTAAATGCTTTTTACTATTCTATAAGAATCTGAAAATTTGTTATTTCCGAGTTCCGACTGATTTTGCTTGATCGCATCACAAATGTAGTGGAATATATCACGCATTGATAGGTAGCAGGTGGAGCAAATTTTGTCAGCGGTTTTTGTTGTCGTTTGTTCGCAGTTATGAGTTGAGAGGAAGTCGAAGGAGTTAGATTGTTATGGACATGATGGGTTAGTAAGCGGAAAATGTTGAAGGTCAGGTCAAGGTCATCCGAGGTGAATTGAGTATAGATTGTCAGATTGTGGATAACAATTCTGCCCCAAATTGTTAAGGGTCATTTGAGGTCGACTAAGTATAATTGTGTTGAATTGTCAGAATGCTCAAAGTGGTGTCAAGCGCATTTGATGTCAACTGAGCATTGATAGTCTGATTTTCATAAAACGTGGTGCACGTAATCACAATTAGACCCTAAGTGTCAAAACATCAAGGTCATATCAAGGTTAGATAGTTGGATTGTCATAAAACTTGGTTGATATGAAAACCCTTAAGCAGCAAACATTCTTAAGGTTGTCTAAATATAGATTTGTGGATTGTTGTAAAACTCAGAGGATGTGATTTTAATTTAGCGTTTGTTACAAGTATGAATTAAATGTAGACCTATTTAGTACACATTTTTCAATTCAGCTTTCGACATGAAAATTTGGAGTATTTCCTAGTATATGTCATTGGTGGTATTTACCAATAAATGCCAATATTTCGCACCCGGTTAGTTGTGCCAAACATTCAAATTTACTAGCATTCCAAGACTTGTAATGCAGAATTATGAAACATGATCTTCATCCATGGCGTTGTCTTTTTAAAGACATTTCTTGTTTTCTTTACCTCATTACTTCGGCTTAAGATATTGAAACCCTGACACTAAAGAATTTCCGTTTTTGGTAAATAGGCCCTAATAACAAAATTAACATTTCATGGAAATATCATGGTTTTGAAATGAAAACAAATTATGATGCATGTTTCAGAAGGGGCTAGTGATCAATTTGGGAACCATGTGGAACATGTTTTCTTCTCTCCTCGTAGGATGCTGTAAGCCATGACATTTTAGATATAATAGGAGTTTTTTGAAAACATTTTTTTTTACTATTTTGATTATTTTCGCCCAATTTTGTGCCCTCTCTGAAAGTCACCTTGTCCCCTTTGCCTTCATCACTCGTCACCACTCTAGCTATAGTTAAAACAACTTACACTTCACTGAAGTTTGTAGTTCTTTGGATTTTCTGATCTCTTCGATAAAAGCTAAATTCAACAGCGCTTGTATGGCTGCACATTGCTCGTCGTCGGAGAAATCATTGCGCAGCATACGAGTGAATACGGGAATCCCACCGTGTTTTGCGATTTCTTTCTTGTTAGCATCATTGACGGCAAGCTTATTCAGCCCTCGGAGTAATTCTAGTGCTGAAGATTGCGTGCCTGCTATACCATGTTTGCGATGATCTTTCATAGATATAGCGTCTTTCACTGATGACAGCAAAAAAAAACACCGTTGTTTGAAGAAGCTATAGTCTGTTCCTCGTCAACTATGTATGCCAGGATTAGAAAGGAGCGTACCTTAATAACCATACTTTCACAATCCAGATACCGTTTGAAGATTGGGACTGCATTTGCTTCTCTATAAACTCGTGAGTTTTCATTGCAATTTTGAATAGCGTTCAGCAAAAGGTTTTGTAGTGAATGTATTGGTCTTTTCCGCCACGATCTATAGCTTGTATTATCAACTGGATGCAGCCGGCTTCCCCCATCTCTTTCAAAACTTCAGGAGACATGTCTGTGAAGTTACCATTCATTTACAACGATTGCCAAATCGTTGTAAAAAGCGCTCCCACATTTAATTTAGCTATATATGTTTGGCCAAATCCCGCTGTTTACCAGGTTCATTCATTACGCTCAACAAAATCTCAGTAACATCGTTTGCAGCCTTCCATGTTCCTTTCTTACTATAATCCGTAGACTGTTGCAGGTACTTAATGTGTTTTGTTATCGTCGCTTTCAACTCTACTGTTACTGTAGTCATTTTGCGTTTGACTTGCCAGCCTGAAAAATACAAGAGGATAATACAGACTTGACATTAAGGGCTTGAAATATCGACGTTTTCAAGTATTTTTGTGGGACCTGAGAGCACATCAGACATATCGAATTTCATTTTTAAGAACGATGAATGTCCTTCTGATATCAAATAATTTTGATTTTCTTTAATTCGCCATATAATACTCATTTTATGGCAAATGATTAAAAATTGATATGTAGCTGTGATGAAAAGCCGTCCATCATATGAAAACTTCGTATTGAAGATATAGACGCATAGCGGATCGATTTACGGAACACCTACGATCAATCCGGCAGTGGACAACACCATACACATCAAGATTTCCGGAATATACAAATGTAACGGTGACGACCATCCACAAGAGACATGCAACAGAAACTTTTCCTAAAACTCGGCACCCTTCAACCTAATGGACTTAATGCTAGCTTCAACAGTTTTGAATTTTAATTAGAATTTTCTTCAGCGCTCCGTAAATTTTTTTGAGAGGTTTCCTCGTTATTTTCGCGCCACGCGTTTTAACCATTACGCTTGTAACGTACGCTTGCGCGACAATCATGGCGAAACGATGCTAAACATTCTTTTAACAAAATTGAACATATGAAAAAAAAACCTGAATTTTACGGCCAACGCGTAGCGCTAAGCGTTAATTGGAGTTAACATAGCAGAGACAACCTTTTTCTTCTTTTTTTTTTTTTGGGGGGCTTACTGTATTCTATAATCTGTAAACGTAATAAAAGTAACTATATATCAATATCAATTAATTCTGTTGAGATCATTTCCCTATTTGGCAAATGCGGCATAGATACGACACTGTGTGAAAATTCTTAAGGGGTGGGGAATGAACCTTTGGACAGTATTTATTGTGGGACAGAGCACATCAGACATATCGAATTGCATTCTGAATACGAAGAATGTCCTTCTGATATCAAATAATTGTGATTTTTTGAAATTCGCAATGTAATACACATTCTATGGCAAAAGATTAAAATTGATATTTTGATATTTAACAGTACTCGAAGTAAACTTTATAAATCTGATAATATGTACTTAAAGTGTATGTAGGTGGGATGAAAAGCCGACGATCAATTGAAATATTTGACCTTTCGTATTGAAGATATGGATTTTTTCCCCAAAACACCCAAAAAAATTAGGGCTTTTTGGGAAAAAAATCCATATCTTCAATATGAAAGGTCACAATTTTCAATTGATCGTCGGTTTTTCCTCCCAGCTACATACACTTTAAGAATATGTCATTAGATTTATAAATTTATTTCGAGGACTGTTATATATCAAAAATTTGAAAAATATCAATTTTTTATAATTTGTCATTTGTATTATATCGCAATTTTCAAAATATGAAAATTATTTGATATCAGATATACATGCTTCGTATTCAGAATGCAATTCGATACGTCTGAGGTGCATTCATGTTCCCTAAAAATACTGTCGAAACGCTCAAAACGCTCATTCCAGATCCCTTAATGTACAATCTTTTTCAAAATATACCTTTATTTTTTTCAAAACCGATTTGTTGGCATATTTGTAATACTTACACGTGTTCCAACTTAAATCTATGAGCAAGCTGTCAAATTCGCCCTATTTGTAGTAAAACGGGATGATTTTCTGTTGGTCCAACATAATTATTGTCATAATTTTTCAGATTATGATAATATGTCGGAACGTGGCGCAAATCGTAGTCTCCTATGATGACAGTTTGGTTACGCATGTGGAGGGAGCGTAACCAAACTGGCGGCGTAGGAGACTAACTCTGAGGCCGCACTCGCCGTTCAAATCCAAAAAGTGCGAGATATTTCGAGTCATAGAGGTGAAGTTTATGATGTTGTTTCTTTGCAAATTCCCAATGTTTTTCGCGTCCAAATGTATTGGGAACTTTTATAATGAGTGCATATTATCATTTTGGAAGAAAAAAAAGAAAAATCTAAAAATTTAAAAAGATCGTACATTAAGGCTTTAAGATATATTTATTCGCAATGTATAGTTTACTTGTAAAGTTACAATCACATTATAATCAAAAAGACTAAATACTCAATCCCAGGGATTCCCGGGCTCAATTCAATCTTTATGTATGTCGGAAAAATACAAGAACAGTGAAAATTGTAGATTAGGAATATGCCTAATCTTGACAATTTTATTTCTTTCACAGAGGCGCAATATGCGTCAACATTTAAGAAACCCATCTTTCCGCTGCTGCTGGAACCCAAATATACACCTGACGGATGGTTGGGAATTCTTGGTCGTTCTACTCTCTATCATACGATTACGTCACCAAATCACTTAGACTCCAACATGGCGGCAATTCTTGCAGATATACAATCTGCTCTTGGTGACGAAGTTGATGGTAAGGGGGCGTCCTGCTATTTAGAGTTTTTTTGGAAGACCAAAGGAAAAACTTTTTTCTGCTGACAGTTTTGCCAGAAACATTTTGGCTTTCTCAAAGATTTGATGATTTTATTGCTCTATTTGCTTAATCTGGGATCGGGAATCTTGACCGGGTAATATTGTTTTACCGGAAGTACTCCTGTCTCCAACGTTGGTCTTGATCAAAGATGTGACTTAGAAAGAACGTCCCCTCCCCTGCGAATCTACACCGATTCCATGATCAATCTTGCCCTGCGGTTTCCATACCTATCAAGGATTGATGAACTGTCCCAATCTATTAAATGGTTAGCCCTTGACACGTGATCAGTTCGTCGGCTGTATTCCATAGTGGCGTATAGTGATTTTTGGTCATTTTTTTGAAAATTGGCACAAATATTTTTAATGATGTTCTCTTTAATTTTTTCTAAGTCTCATCAGTCATAATTAGCTAATTAATTAGTAATTAATTAATTAAATGCGGCGTATAGTGACATTTTTGTATTCCATAGTGGCGTATCGACCATACGCCACTTTGTATACACATTTTATAATTAAGAAATATCGGCAAAAATGAAAAACATTGTATGTCATAGTGGCGTACACGTATCGGACCTATACGCCACTATCGAATACACACGACGAAAAGTAACGCCATAGGGATTACACGGCGACCGAGGTGGCGTAAGGTTAACGTTAGGTTAGGGTATTGCGTTTTGTTTGTTTTCCATAGTGACGTATAGTTTTGTGCTTTTTATTTTCAGTTTGCCAGCAATAGTATGTATTTATTTCTTTTGAAAAATATATAACAATAAAATCTATTTAGTTTACTACAGAAATTTCACATCATTTACAAAATATAATGAACGTCTGATTTACACAACTCGATTTGAAATTGGCATTTCTTCAAACCCGATTTTCTCGAAAAGTTGTTTATTCGCGGCGCCCACTATACGCCACTATGGAATACAGACGACGAGTTGATTTATGTCGGTGAGCGATTCCTTTCTCTTAGACCGTGTGTATTTATGGCTATCTTTCTCCGCTTCCATTTTGTGTTCATTTTATGAGGATACAAAAATTGTCTGTTTGTCTCACCAATGTCAAGTGGATATTACTGTTTTCTGTCCATGGTTTTTAAATGTGTGCATAACTCCTATCATGATATTATAAAGATGATATCTGAAGGCAGATATGCAGTTCGCTTGATCAATTGAATTTTCTCTAATACCAGTTCTTGTTCGACGGCTTTCTCTGTAATACAGGACCCATTCAGCCAACTCGAGAAGAAGTACAAGGGTCTGCCAGGAAATCCTCACAATCTCCAACCAGTCGAAGAAACATGTACGTCAATGGAATAGAGATGACGTACAAGATTGGTTGAAGGACCTAACCAAGCTTTGTGAAGCCTTCAAGAAATTCAGGGGTAGACATCTGGAGAAATTGTATTCCAGATACTGTGAGGATAAGCGTTGTATGAGGAACTCAAGACCGATATATAACATGGATGGCAAAACCCACACCGAGTTCGAAGTGGCTCTTGAAGATGCCTTTGAAGAGTAAGCATAGTGAAACATTGGACATAGTGATCAAAGAGAAATACGCTGTATTAACTAACCAATGATGACATTCGTGTAGTATAAGTAAAAAGTGTAGGCTAAAGTTGGGAGACTCTTACCGTTATTTACCACCTCAACCAGGATGGTATATAATTGCTGCAGCTTATTGTCTCAGCTATGACTCAGTTAATTATATCATAAACGAATGTATTAATGTTAATTTAAGAAATAAACACGTTTTCCAATGGTGTTTCATATACCTATTTGAGTTGCATTATATTGCATGGTTTTTTAATTTGGTGCAACACCGGGAATACCCTTAGACCCTTTGCTTTATGCAGGAGTCAAAGGGAATTCTAACCTTACCCTCCGCAAGACTTCACCATTTCTTTGATGAGAATGTGTCTTAATAATTACCTTGCTGAACAAACCCATAGGGTGAATCTTGACCCAATGTTATTTAGATGCTGTGAATCAAAACAAATAAGGGATCGTTTAATATTTACGCCAGGTCAGAGTGGGAGAACATAGTGGGGGAATCCGAAAAATTTGAGCAGACACGATGGAGGAATGCGAAATTTTTGTAGATTTTTTGTCAAAACTCCCACTCGTCGTTGCGTAAATATTGAACGGTCCCTAATCGCAAAGATGAACAGATGAATCTTTGTCTAATATTTGCCTTCATGTAGATTGCTATGCTTTAACATAGAACCAACACTCGGAGCAGTCTTGACCAACATAATTTTTTTCTTGTGTTGAATCTTGAACTAATATATTTGGATAGAAGATGAATCTTTGCCTAAAAATAATTTGAAGAGTGAAACAAGGTGAAGGGCTTGAGGAGGGTAGGTTCAAGACTCCCTTTGACGCCTACATTTAAAGTGTAAGTACTTATATTTGGGACAGATCGTGTTTAGATTTTCTGTATTTTCGGTATTCTGTATCGGATAGAATCGGATAGAATTTGCATTTTAAATTTAAAAATTTTAAAGTTCGTATGCACAACACAAGATAGACCAGCTCTAACTTTAGACCTGGTCTAATTATGGATATTAGTCCTATTCTATATTATTATAGATCTTGTTAAGGATGAATACAGTGTAGCTTAATATTAGATGGCAGTAGTTTAACTTTTGGACTTTGCTAGGAATAAAGGAGCACAGAAAAGATTTAAGGGGGTACTACACCCCTCGATAAATTTGTGTCTATTTTTACATTTTTCTAAAAAAACTAATAACACAGTGGTAACAAAAGTTGTGTATATTATGGGGCAAGGAATCCAATTACTACACTGGAATTTAAGTGACCCAAGACAAGCGGTTTGTTATTTATAAGAAATAAGGTACCGCTATGATGTACCTCGTTTCCTATCATATATACTGAACCGCTTGTCTTGAGTCGCTGAAATTTCAGTGTAGTAATTGGATTCCTTGCCCCAATAATATGTGTAACTTTTGTTACCAGTGTATTATTATTTTTTGAGAACAATGCAAAAATAGTCACAAATTTACCACAGGGGTGTAGTACCCCCTTAAGGAATCCCTATCTAAGTCTAACCTCCATAGTTAGACCAAGTCTAATGTTAGACCTGGTTATCTATTTTGATATTATAATACCGTAAAACCTCGTCTACAAGCATATAGAGTGCTTTTGATTAAAGCTACATTAATCCAGGCGCCATTATGGATATTGAGCAAATAAATTACGGATCCAAGCATATACAAACAAGTATTATTTTAAGACCAATCTATTGTGTCCGCATATTTACGCTTGTTTCGAATTACTTTATCTTTCTTAACAAACACTATATATGCTTGTAGACGAGGTTTTACGGCATTTCATGAATAGCGCAATCAAGACAATCATCATGATCATGAATAGTTTGGTACACTTGTTTACGCATTGACACAGGAAATAGAAACTGAAAGCTGGAATTCTGCGTGACTATTACTGCGTATAGTTATGTGCCATAAAACATACAATAAATGGACGGTAAAATAAACTATTATGTTAAATAATTGTAAATTTAAACTTATGATCTCAACACAAAATTAAGACGTACCTCAAATTTTCGGTCACAACTTTGACCTTCATCTGGAGACTGGCAACCCAAGTTTGGGATCAGTGACCTTTTGGACACTTGACCCCAAAACCCGGTCGTACACTCTGGGTAACTTGTATCGGCCCCCGTCGCGGTTGAGAGATGGTTGGTTGACTCTGATGTAAATTGACTCCTTCACACCCCTTTCAAAGTATCTAGGTCCCGGTCGAGGATTTTGACCTCATCCAAATCAACTTGGTGGCCGGGGGGATTCAATGTGGATGTGCTGGGAGACTTCCGACGAGGTAGTACTCGGACGACGGTGTTCTGAGAATCTGGTTTTCAAAGATCTTTCAGTCTCACCAATGTAGGATTCTGAACACTGGCCCCGCAGGGTTTTCCCCTGACAGGGGATGTAATAAATTGGTCCCCCGGCCACCAAGTTGATTTGGATGAGGTCAAAATCCTCGACCGGGACGCTAGATACTTTGAAAGGGGTGTGAAGGAGTCAATTTACATCAGAGTCAACCAACCATCTCTCAACCGCGACGGGGGCCGATAAAAGTTACCCAGAGTGTACGACCGGGTTTTGGGGTCAAGTGTCCAAAAGGTCACTGATCCCAAACTTGGGTTGCCAGTCTCCAGATGAAGGTCAAAGTTGTGACCGAAAATTTGAGGTACGTCTTAATTTTGTGTTGAGATCATAAGTTTAAATTTACAATTATGAAGTCTACCAACACAGATGAACTTTCATGCTAGTATTATGTTAAAGTTTTGTTGCTTAGGGTGATACGAGGAAAATTATAATAATCTGAAAGTGTAGAAAATATAATTATATGGGAATTCGTTGTATATGCATAGATGGCTATCTTGATTTATATAATTACTCCAAATAACTGTGCCAAAAGAAAAAGTGTAAGAAAATCAAGAATGTGTAAACAGGTTTAAAGTTTAGATTAACACAAAATTATGTAGTAATTGCATGAAAAAGAAGAATATAAAAAAAAAAAGATATAATTATGCAAAATGCAAAAAAAAAATAACACATTTATTAGGATATAATATAATACAATGTATCCATGCGTATTAACAAATTATTAAACCTATGTAACATTTGTGATTTTATATAATTAGAGTATGGCAATATAGAATAGAACAGGATAGAATAGAATACAATACAATACAATACAATACAATATACAATACAATACAATACAATAGTGTAGAATAGAATATATAATTGATATAATACATAATACATATTGAGAGTTCAGATGCTAAAGCCGATAAACGCTGTGTTAAGACCACCAACATCTGCTATATAATATATACTAAATTTAGATTTTAATTGACACCTTACTTTACACCTTTTTGTATTATGTTCTTTATATTGACGAATTATATATCTCAAATCGAGAAAAATTGACATCCGTCGGTTTTTGCATCTGAACTCTTCAACCTGGTAAAGAACAAATGACAATTTGATAAACCGAAATAGTTGTTTTAAATATTTTACTGTGTAGGACTAAAAAAGGTTTTATAAGACATGGAATTGTTATGCTAGCATACTTAGTTTACTCGGCTATTTACCTTTTGTACTCTACTAAAAGTAATCAAAGGTTATATATTCGAAAAAAAATCTTATTGTTGCACACCATATACAATAATGATTAACAACTTTCATAAAAATAAATGGAGTTTAAAGTTTCATAAAATGTAAGAACTATTTAAAATATCGTATCTGCATTTTTGTGTCCGTTATGGTGTAAGGTTTGCAAGGATTAAATACGGTACATTCTTAGATCTTCAAGTCTCCCAGCAAGCACAAAACATTTTACAGAAGATATTTAAATGTTTGGTTATATAAAGTATATAATTGAAAGGTAAAAACGTTTTAATAACATTCAAGACTAAAAACGTGTTTCAAAAAATTCTAACATTTTAGTACAGGGTGTATCAAAATTATTGGTACCCATCATTTAGATGTTTATTGAAAAACCTGCTTCTTCCAAATTAAACAAACCTCAAATGTCCAGAATGTATAGGTTATGACTTGTTTTTCAATTAATCTACAAATTCTTTGGGTCTAATGTTGACTATTGATGTATATCAGACTCACCCATTATCAATGAAAACTGATGGGTATACAGTGGCGTTTTTGCCGCCCCATCCTCAACAGCCCGAAAAGGTTGACCCAATTTTTTCAGGTGGTTTGAAAAAGTGAAGAGCAAAAAAATTATAAGCGCAAGCGCCCTAAAAGCAACAGGTTTTGATGTATAGTACAATTTTTCCGCCCTTTTTTCTTTACTGATTCTTTTTGCCGCCCCTTCTTCTTCCGCCGCCCCTTCGTTTTGGCCGCCCTTGCTTTTACCCCGGGGCCTGGCGCCCCAAAGCCCCCCACCCACCCAAATACGCGCATGGTATACCAATCATTTTGACACAGCTTGTACTGACAATTATTTTGTAAAATTGTTTGTTGTATAGTGTATTTTCATATTAAAACTCTTTAAAAACGTCGCCATGACCTTATTATAACCTGATTTTTTTTTAAAGAGCTTCATTTGTAAATCATCAGATGCGTAGATAAGCATCGTTGCTAGATATTTTCAGCACAAAACATTAAGAGATGCCGAGTTAATATGCTGACAAATTATCGTCACAACATAACTATTGCAAAGTAATCCCTTACCATATGACATAAATCAAAGATTTGAGGACCTGACAGATCACTGATTTCCGGTGATTGCCATGTTGCACTCAGCGTATGTATTCATACTCAATTCCCTAAATGAGAGTATTGTTTAGTACCCCTCGGAGAGTAGAGACAAATGTGACGATGGCGTAGTCTACCAATTACTAGTGGCAATGCTGTTCCACGTCCATATTAGGAAATTGAAAATACATTATGTTATCTCAATATATACTCTTAAAAAGGTCTAGTTGACCTTCTAACAAAATATAATACGACCTCACTAGATTTCTGGTAAAATTTGACCAGAAATCCTGTGAGATATTATTGAGCTAGGAATATATAGTCAAATTCGACTAGACCTTTTTAATATTAAAAGGTGATTATTATAGTGGTATTCATAACCAGCATAGGCCACTATTTGGTCTATGTTAAATTGATTTACATCCCTTTTCAAAATAAAATCAGGTAAACTTTATTTCCAAATCAAAACAACAATAGCAAGTATTGTAAAGTTAGTTAAGAGTTGAGCATTATAGCGGGTCTTTACTAGTTGCATACTGAGAGTTGATTTCTATTTGTATCGCTTGAAAAGGACACTTTGTCTTTTCATAACGTCGGGTTTTTAACTTCGTTTATACATTCTGTGTTATTTTCCTATCAGATGTTGTGTCATATTTTCCCTGTTTTTGATAGCAAAAGAGGTGAAATTGTTAGGGAGTGAGGGGGCGTGAGAATTGAGAAGAAGGCCAATACTACTAATGATGTAAAAGATACAGATTACACAACAAACAATACATCATAGACACCCCAAGAAGTTCAAAAGTTTCATAGTCTTCTTCAGTTGATATTGACGGACATGCGCTTCTGATTCATCGAGTTTTAAAGTCCTTTCTTGTTTTATGAGAAATTTGGGACTCTCTTTACAGAAAGCCTTTAAAATCTAAATCACAAAATTACTTTTTATCACCCAAAAACAATCAGTTTTGACAAGCTAAGGTAGGCAATTGATAAGCATTGGGTCGACCATTAGCTAGTCAAAAATGAATTTTCAGGTGACAACAGTAATTTTTAAGATTTTAAAATAGTGATTTAGATTTTAACGTCCAGTGATGCATAAATTGAAGTTATTTACTTGTTTCTACATGGGGAATAGAAATTGGAAGTCGGTTTTCAGTTTGACTATCCGATTTGATATGCGGTACAACAAAACAGACAATAGATTAGTGAGTCTTCTTTACTTCTTTACTGATACTTTGCAGCTTGAAACCCATATTAATTTAGAGATGCCGAGTTATGCTACTATTGCAAAGTGATCCCTTACCAAGTGATAAAGCTTTCTTCAAAACGCAAATCAAACATGGCTGCTGAGACATGGCAGATCACTGATTTTTGTTGCTTGTTATGTTGTGCTAGCGCGTTTAATTATACTCGATTCCCTATGTGAGTATTGTCAGTACCCCCTCAGAAAAAAATATATATTTATATATGACGATGGCGTAGTTTTCATTACTAGTGGCAATGCTGTGAAAACGTCACCAATAGGAACTTGGAAATACATTATATCTCAGTCTTTGTACTCTTAAAAGGGTCTAGTCGAACGTCTAGTAAAATAAAATAAGACCTCACTAGATATCTAGTAAATTTTGACTCAATTCCTTTCAAATTTGACTCTATTCGGGTCGAATTTGATACGATCTCTGATCAAATTGAAATGATTTCTGATCAAATTTGACTAGAAATCTAGTGAGATCATTAACTATAGGACTACAGTCAAATTCGACCAGACGTTTTTAAAGAGAGTAACGAGGTGATTATTACTGTGGTATTCATAACCAGCATTGACCACTATTTGGTCCATCTCTCTTTCCACAGGGTGAGTCTTTCCGCTTCCTTGGAGACTGTCCCAAGAGGATGAACTTTGCCTAGGAAGCTTCCTCTGGATCTAAGGCGTTTGGGTGCAGCAGTCTGGTTAAACACGGGGTGCTTCATATCAGTGGTCTGACGCTTACGCTCTCGCATGCTGATCACTTGTCGATGTACATCTGGAGGGGCTATATAGCAGCTAAGGTGTAGCTGTAGAGACTCTCCGCTGGGGTTGGTCGGAGGCATCCTGTGATAAGTCGACAGCATGAGTTGAGTGCTGGGTCCACCTTCTTGGCATTAGCTGATCTTCCCCACACTGGGCAGGCATATTCAGCACTAGAGTAGCATAAGGCCAAGGCTGTTGATCTGAGAGTGTCTGGTCGAGCTCCGCATCTGGATCCAGTGAGCTTGTTCAAATGTCGTTTCGTTCACAAACTTTGCTCCTTGTCTTCTCAATGTGGGTCTTGTAGGAGAGTGTGCGGTCGAGAGTGACTCCCAGATATACAGGTGTTTCACAGTGCCTCTAGTGTGGTTCCAGACCAGGTCACCTTCAGTTGACGTTTAGCTTCGCGGTTGCGGAGGTGGAAAGCACACGCCTGTGTCTTGGATGGGTTGGCACGGAGGTAGTTTTCCTCATAGTATGGCGTGAGCTCATCCAGGGCTTTGGAGAGTCTCTGTTCCACAACAGTGAAGTCGGTGTGTTGTGCACTGATACCAAGATCGTCTGCATATATGAAGCGTTGGGTGTCTCCATTTCTCTTGTCTTCTTTAATTTCAGTTAAGGTGGTACTACACCCCCTGATAAATTTTGTGACTAATTTTGCATTTATCATAAATAACGCACCGCTTGTCTTGAGTCACTGAAATTCCAGTGTAGTACTTGGATTCCTTGCCCCTATAATATACATAACTTTTGTTACCAGTGTGTTTATTATTTTTTGAGAAAAATGCCAAAATAGTTACAAATTTATCAAGGCGTGTAGTACATAAACAGCAAAAGATATCAATTACACAACACAAAAAACATCGTAGAAATTTTAATATTGACAGAAATATGTTTCTGATCCACCTGTTTTAGAAGACCCTTCTAGTCAAAAAATAACTTTTCAGGTGAAAAAAGGTAATTTTTTAAATTTTAAAATTGAGATTTAGATTTTAACGTCCAGCGATGCATAAATTAAAGCTATTAACTATACTAGTTTCTACATTTATATGGGGAATAGAAATTGAAAGTCGATGTTCAGTATATGTATGACTATACGATTTGATACAAAACAGACAATAGATTAGTGAGTCTTCTTTACTTCTTTCCTGATATCGTCGGGTGCATTACATAGTGACGGATGTTGATTTTTGTCATTTTTATGAAAATTGGCCAATGTATTTTAAATAGTGAGTAGTATAATATTACCAAGATTTGAAGCTCAAGTTTGCATAATTAATTAGTTAATTAATTATGCAAATGACGGATGTTGATATATTACATTACCCGACGTTTTACATTGTGGCGTATCTAAACATCCGTCACTATGTAAAACGCCGTTTACTCGGAAAAACAACTGAATTGTATGGCGTATCTGTCACATCCGTCACTATGTAAAAACATTATTTTTCAATTTGAACGTACGTAATTCAATATTGTTCATTGAAACCTACATGATTTCTTGACGGATGTTGATAACTGGGTAGAAACCAAAAACATTTACGTAGAGCAGATATTCAATGGATCATTATTTTAGTAAAATATCACTTTTAATACATTTTTAATGGTTCGAGTTGATTCGACAATTATTTAGAGACATTATTTCCGAGCTTTACAATATAAAAGGGATGATTAAGTAATAAAAAATGAAAATATGAGCCTTTTTAATAAGTAGGTTATTGAAAGATGATCAAAATATGTTCAGAGGCGTTTAGAGGCGGCTCCAAATTGACAGATAATACAGTGTAAATTGGTAAAAACTGAATACAATCATTGGCGTTTTGTAAAAAGAAGTTACAGCTTGTGTGATTAGCTATATCATGAGAGTGAGAACTAGTAAGATCTGGAGTAAATACTGAAATACAATATGCCATGTATGTTGTGGGCACTCGTGACGAGTCGGTTTTATCATGAAAAAAAGCGTTTAATAATAAGCGTAAAGAACCGACGAATGCTTCGAAGTCATTCCTTGATCCGACTTTTATGCGCAAGACATAGTGACGGGTGTGTGACGGATGTCCATAGATCAACACGAGAGACCAGATTAGCGTGCGCGATATTGGCGCAAGACATAGTGACGGATGTGTGACGGATGTTAGAGTGCAAGGTTTTTACGTTTTTACATACTGACGTATAACTTTGTAATCATTTTACTGATTTAATATCGAATAATTCTTCATGTGATAGATGTTTCAAGATACTTTAGATACTAGTTTTTTAAAATACAGCAACTTTTGGAGGATTTTACTTGTTAGTGTTCTGCTATGGTTGATCACAAATCGGCGTACTCTTTGATCGCGTCTAACTCAAAAACCTTTTTTCTGGCGAAGTTTAACATCCGTCACTATGTAATACACCCGACGATATGTTGCAGCATAAAACACATGGTAATTTAGAGATGCCGAATTATCGTCACAACATTTATTTCAAAGTGACCACTTACCAAATGATAAGACTTTCTTTAAACAAAAATTTAAAAAATGGCTGATGAGACATGGCATGTCACTGATTTCCGGTGATTGTCATGTTGTGACCAGCGCGTTTGATTACTCGATTCCCCAATGTGAGTATTGTTAGTACCCCCTCAGAGAATACAGAAAATATATATTTATATAATTATGACGATGGCGTAGTCTACCTATTACTAGTGGTAATGCTGAAAACAATAGGAAATTGAAAATACATTGTTGCTATCTCAGTCTTAACTCTTAGAAGGGCCTACTCGACCTGCTAATAAATATAACAAGACCTCAGGTTTCTAGTAAAACTATTGACCATATATGAGTGGACGCGGCGAATCAGCCGTAAACTCGGCAAATTGTATTTTGAGTTAAAGTGTAAAATGTATGTGAAGGTCGTATTCATAGGTGTATCAGTTCGTTGCGACAAGTATCTTATCAAACGCTGTTTAAATCAATCAATAATACTACTGCTGAAGAGGATAATAAGCTTCTACCTATTTCTATAGAATAGTTCTTGTCTTTGTTTGCTTTGGCTAAATCCTGTTCAAGTGGTAGATAACAAAGCATTGTATTTTTGTCTAGGTATTATTATTTATTCTTTCTTTATTGAGGGTAATACTGCTTCAGTGACAAGCACTGCTTTTCAAGCAGGCCCTCATTGTATACATGTTATAGCAACAAAATATATTACGATACACAATATTTACAAAATAGCATACATAATATACTAGTATTACAAATAAGTATAATGGTATCATCAAATACAAGAAAATTATAAATACCATGATTCAAAATACAGAAATACAATAATTATATTTATACAAAAAATAAGCAAGCAAATGAACAAAATGTAGATAAAGACAGGCCTAAATTTCTTTAATTTTTGACTGAAATTGGCCTAAAGTCATATTTTCCATCTGCGCTCTTACTGTCGGTGGCAAAGAATTCCATGCATAGGCTGCCCTGACGTGAAAAGTACGTTGACCTGAATTTGATTTAAATTTTGGAACAATCAATGTATTAGAAGTATGATTTCTAGTTATATGATTATGGTTATCATGAACAAAATCAAATTGAGAAGATAAGTATGATGGATATTCGTTCTTTAAACATTTAAAAACAGTCATTAATAGAGTATTATGCCATCTTTGATCAAGTTTAACCCACTGCAATGTATTCATTAAATCATTAGTTGGTGTCCTTATATCTGCTGAGAGAATTATTCTAGCTAAATTATTATGAAGTACCTGAAGCCTATTATGGTACTCTACACTAAAATTTGACCAGACCATGCTGCCATAATCAAAGTGGGGAATAACAAGAGCATTTGATAACATTACAGTGGTTTTATATGGAAGGAAATATTTTATACGTTTTATTATACCAGTTCTTTTGGAAATAGTTTTACTAACATTATCAACGTGAGCTGACCAAGACATCTTGCTATCAAATTTTACACCTAGATATTTAAACTCATCTACTCTTTCAATATCATTGTTGTTATATAATAAATGTACATTGTTGAACTTTTCAAGCATTTTGTTTGTACCAAAGATCATAAACTTAGTCTTTTCAACATTTAAAGTGAGTTTGTTAACTTTGAACCATTCAGCTACCCTACTTAGACATGACTCCATTTGAATTTTAAGATCAGATTCATTTTTAGCTTTACACATTAAAGAGGTATCATCAGCATACATTACAGTTTTACATTCAGACACAGCATTAGGTAAACAGTTAACAAAAATGATAAACAGTAAAGGACCTAAAATTGAGCCCTGAGGAATACCAATATGAATTGGCCTAAAGTCAGAAAGAGTTGAGTTAACATTAACAGTTTGTTCTCTGTTGTTTAAGTATGATTTAAACCATAATAATTCATCCCCATATACCCCATATTGTTTAAGTTTCCTAATCAGAATATCATGATTTACAGTATCAAATGCTTTCTTTAAGTCTATAAATAAAACGCCTGTAGCATAACCTGTATCCATATTCTTCAAAATGTAATCTTGCACATCTAGAAGGGTTGTTGTTGTGGAATGATTCGGACGAAATCCTGATTGAGCATTTGATAACAGTCCTACATTACTCATATATTCATATAATTGATCATGGACAGCTCTTTCAATGATCTTTGATACAATTGGTAATACAGAGATAGGTCTATAGTTACTAACATTAGTTTTATCACCCGATTTAAATATTGGAGTTACTTTAGCCTTCTTCCATGCATCAGGAAAAGTAGACCCATTCAAAGACAGGTTGCAAATATGAACAAGGCATTTTGAGATGAAAGGCGCAGCCAACTTTAATAACCTTACATTGAATGGATCTAATCCTGACGATTTGCAATTTTGCATTTTACTTATTTGTTTGAGAACAAATTCATTAGATATTGCTCTAAAACTAAATTTGTTTACACTATGATTTTGATGAGAACATATAGTATTACAAGTGCATACATAATTATCATTGTTATTATTAAATTTACTCCCAAGTTCATTACCTATTGAAGTGAAAAACTCATTGAACTCATTTGCCATATCCTTTTTGTTACCTGAGTAATTACCATTCTTTTTAACAACTGCTGTAGGTATACTTGATGTTTTGTTTGGTATAATTTTCTTAATTGTTTTCCAAAGATTTTTACTATTATTTATGTTGTTACTTATAGCCTCGTTACAATAACTCTTTTTCAGTGAATATTTCATATTGTTTACTTTATTTCTAAGAGACTTTGCTTTACTCCAATCTTCAGCATTATTTGTCTTATGTGCTTTTGAAAAATAGTAGTCCCTATCTTTACTTAGTCTCAAAAATTCACTATTCACCCATTCAGGTAAACAACCTTTAACTTTCTTTTCCTTAAATGGTGCATGCTTGTCACAGGCAGCATTGAATGAAGACTGCCATTCATTAAGTGCTTCATTGACATCATTTATATTACGAATTCTACCCCAATCAATATTTTTGATTGTATCAATATAATCTGCTTCATTAAAGTTTTTGAAACATCTGGATCTTACAATTTTTGGTGGAAGTTTCAACTTATTACATTTTCTTACAGCATATATTAATGAATGATCACTAAGACCTAAACTATGAACACCAGATGAGATAATAAGTTCTGGTTTTGATACAAATATTAAATCAATTTTTGTTTTACTAGTTTCAGTTATTCTTGTATAATCTGTTATAATTTGTTTCATATTAGAATTGTTTGCCAACCTTGTCACTTTTCTTAAATTACCAATTTTAACCTGATCTAAATTAAAGTCTGATAAAATATATACATCATCATATAAATTGTTACATTTCTTAAATATATCATCAAGATTATCAAGAAAATCAACAGTACAGTCTGGTGGGCGGTAAATACTGCCAACTAAAATAGGCTTTGTGTTGGTTAAATTAAGTTCAATAAAAATACCTTCAATATCATTATCATATAAATCCTCATTTTGTTTTGACAAAATACTGTTTTTAACATAACATAAAACTCCACCCCGTATTTTACCATTTTGTCTATCAAGTCTATAAGTATTATAACCATCTATTTCTACTTCTGAGTCATCAACATCCTTATCTAACCAAGTCTCATTAATACATAACACATCAATAGCATTGTCATTCAAAAGGAAGTTAACCTCATCAACTTTGTGGATTAAACCCTGGATATTTAAATGAGCTATTTTAAGACCCTTCCTAATCTTACACTTTAAATCAATAAAGCCCTCATTAAGAGGAAGTTCATCATTAGCAAGTTTGTGAAAACAATTCTTACAATACCAATTATTATTTTGCTTAACATCATTATCATCAACACATCTAAGGTGAAAATCAAGAGTACAATTATTACAAGTTACATAAAGATCATTTTTTAAGATTTTTCTTACACACTCACCACAAAAATCATTTTCAGTTTTCTTGCAAATTTTGACATTCTTTACAGTTTTTAAAGTTTCAGTTCTTTTTTTACCGGTACTATTTTTATCTTTTACCTTACAACACTTGTTTGTACACTCATTGTTGTCACATGTTGTGACACTAGTAATTTCTTCATCATCAAGATTTCCATTGTCTGCACCATTGGCATAAACATCATGAGAATTTTCATTTTCCATATCAGAAGTACTGATTGAAACATCATTATTACTACTACATGTAATAGCACTAGTTATATGTACAGATTTCTTTAGAATAGCATTAACATGTTTAGTGTCATCACTCATATTATTTACAATATTTATATCATTTGTTATATTATTTACATGAACATTGTTATTACTAGGAATATTGTGGGAACAATTGTAATTTACAGAAGTACTTTCAGGATAAACATCTGCTTTTTCAAAACATAATCTACTTGTATCATCACTATTACCTTGGTCAATAACATCAAAAACACTGGGATGAAAATGAATGAATGGATGATTGTGATGAGAGGGAGTGACTTTATGAGCACAATAGGTATCACTTGAGACATGATGATGAGGTGAATAAATAGAATTTACATTTTGGCTATTGATGTTATTATTAGAATTATTTACAATAGTCATAGATGAAGAAGATGTGTTATCATTACATGTAGAACCTATACAATATGAATGATCAGTTTGATTGCTTGAAATAGTCCTTTTAATTTCACATTGTTTTTCACCATGTTCACTATATATACGAGAAGAAAGACCTATGTTCCTTGCTGATGTTGACTCCACATAAAAGGGGTTGACTGAGAGTCTATTACATTTCTAAAGTTCCTTACAAGTCTGCTGATGCCATGGTTGTTCAGGTGAACCTTGTCCCAATATAGGTCTTCTCTAATATGTCCTCCTTCTGTAACAAATGATGAGGCATGGTCTGCAAATGATACGCGAGCACTAGCGCGACAATTTCGTTCAAAGATGGTGTTCAGTTCATATATAACTCCGTTTAAGACATTACTTCTTGCAAGGGGGATCAGTCGGGGAAGAATACTTGATACAATGATGTGCGCGTTGGGAAATTTCTGAAGAGCTGCATTGACAAGACGTCTCGCTTTGGCTTTACAAGCCTCGGTTGATTCTCGCTTTACATTATTAGTCCATGCTTGTAGGATGACATGTTTTGGGTTTACATACTCACAATCCTCTACAAGTCTCTGAATCTCAACTATGGTTGCTCCACTCTTAGCAAATACTTTTGTGGACCTTCCTTTGTAGAATCTATCTTCATCAATCCGCTTGCATATAGAGTTACTAAAAATTAGGATCTGTGGGCATTCTTTCGGCGGTGGTTTCTCACTAGTACTTTTGTAGGTTGTCTTGGAGTTGGTTTAGTAGTAGGCCTTGACTTTGCTGAGTTAGCGGGGACATGTTTGTCTGGGGTCATCAAGTCGATGCTGGGGGCTGAAGGAACAGCAGTTTCTGCTACCTGATCAAATAAAGCGCTGTAGGAATTTGATGTTGTTACTGCTGGTGCACTTTCTGTTGGTTGGGATAGGCGACTTGCTGTTTTGGGAAGTTCAAAGTTCTGCACATTTCAGCCTCTAGTACACTGTTACGCTCACTGAGTTCGCGAAATGCTGATGAAATCTGGGTAAAGTTTTGTCGCAAGTCTCTAAATTCTTGTAGCTGTGAGGTGAAATCCTTTACCTTGTCTTGCAGGCTTTGAATTTTCCTTCTGAGTTGAGGTGTTTCATCTGGAGCGGAGTCAGTTTGAGTTTGTGCATCACAAGATGTAACTCTAGTTTGAACAGAAGAGTCTGCCATCAGTTCGTGATTGAGTTCAAATGTTGGCAGATTTTCACTTTTGTCCGATGATGAGATAGCGTGGTTATGTGTTGGCGTAGAAGTAGAAGGACCAGGTGTGAAGGGGAAGGCTGCAACATTCTCTTCTGCTAATTTGTTACCAATATCTGTTAAGATGGTATCTATCCAAGTTTGATGGAGTGATCCTTGGACTGAGATAGTGTTGGTAGATGCATAGCAAGTGATGGTTACATGTTGTAGTGTATCTCCAGGCATAACACATCTGAAGATACGGCCGTACCTGCCCTTGTCTTCTGCTGTACCATATCTAGCACATAGTTCATAAGATAGTTGATCAAATATATCTGGGTTGACAGCTATTGTTGTTGACATAGTTTTTGGTTCAATTTTCCACATAGAGTGATCAAATATGTCCACATTTGTAAATCCATTGAAAGTACCATGGAAAGACTGCCATAGATGTTTTTCAGCTCTCTTTGTTATGCTCGTTAAGTTCATTGTTATATAGGCAGGATGTTCTTGGAAGAAAATCAATACCAGTGATGTAGAGTTGTAGTCCAAGTTGAATTATAATACAAAATATGAAATCAAATGTCATATATTTTCTCCAAAACAGTGATCAAGTTTATAAAATAAAGTTGATCAGTAAATTCAGACATCAAGATGAAGATGTTGATATAAAATTCAATAGGTAATCCAAAGTAAAAACAGCGTAATTATGGTGATTTGTCAGAGCTCATGTGGAGTGATGCACACTAGTTGAATAGCAGCATTAAAATGTATAATCAACAATGAACAATGAGAGGATATTTCTGAACCTCGTTGACTTGGGGATGATTTGAAATGACCGCCAATTATGACTGTTGGATATGTATTACCAGAAATGTAGAAAAAGAGACACATGTAGAATCGATAAAAAATACAATTTTGTCGAAGGAACCGAATTCAACAAATCATAACCCCGCTTTTGGATATCGTTTGAAGTCAAATGATATACCATTTTAAAGCTTATGGTATATATTTTCTAAACACAAAATAAAACAAAATTGACCGGGGCCGACTTTACGGCTGATTCGCCGTGTCCAGTCACATATATCCTGCCAAATTTGTCTCAATCCCTTTCAAATTTGACTCTATTCAGCTCGAATTTGACATGACTTGTGATCAAATTTGATATGATTTCTGATCACATTTGGCTAGAAATCTAGTGATATCTTTAACTAGGACTATAGCCAAATTCAACAAGGCGTTTTGAAAAGTGTAACGAGGTGATTATTATAGTGGTATCATGCATAACCAGCATAGACCACTAGTTGGTGCATGTTGAATTGTTAACATCCAATTGAAAATTTATTCAAGTAAACTTTATTTCCAAATCACAACAACATAAAACAACAAAACACGTGAATTGGTTAGGGATTGAAGAGTGAGGAGTTAGGAGAAGGTCAATGATGCCCCCCCCACTCCTTAATGTCAGCTTAAATTTCAGTTAAACTTCCAAAGATACCAATTACAGATTTTAATTTTAATATTGACAGACCTTTCTTGCCTAAAAGAGAACTTTGAGGGCACTATTTACTGAAAGCCTTGATCCCATAGCAATTATTACCAGTGCAAACTAATAGACTATTATCTAAATCAGTATTAAAATCGTAGAAAATCACTTTTTTCACCCCCCAAAAAAACAACAACTCAGTTTTAACAAGGTAAGGTAGACATTAATTGTCAAGCATCAGTTCGAGAATTGTATACCTTAACTTGTCAAAAATATATCTCTAAGTGAAAAAAGTAATTCCTTAAGATTTTAAAATTGAGATTTAGATTTAAACGTCCAGCGATGCATACATTAAACTACTTACTAGTTTCTACATTTATATGGGGAATAGAAATTGAAAGTCGGTGTTCAGTATGACTATGCAATTTGGTATGCGGTACAAAACAGACAATAGATAAGTGAGTCTTCTTTACTTATTTTGCAGCATAAAACACATACTAATTTACAGATGCCGTGTTATGCTGTGACGAATTATCGTCGCAATCTTTGATTGTCATGTTGCGCCCATCGGCGCGTTTGATTATGCTCGATTCCCTTCTTCCCTAATGTGAGTATTGTTAGTACCCCCTCAGAGAATACAGAAAAATATAAATTTATATATAATGACGATAGCGTAGTCTACCTATTACTAGTGGTGATGCTGAAAACTATGATTGGAAATACATTGTTGCTATCTCAGTCTTTTAACTCTTAGAAGGATCTAGTCGACCTGCTTGCAAAATTTAACAACAGATTTCTGGTAAAATTCGATCAGAAATCCTGTTAAATTTGACTCAATCTCTTTCAAATTTGACTCTATTCGGGTCGATATGATTTCTGATCACATCTTATTTAACTAGGACTAGAGTCAACTTCGTCGAGACGTTTTTAAGTGTGTAAGAATGTGATTACTATAGTGGTATTTACTCGTATAACCAGCATAGATCACTATTTGGTTCATAATGAATTGGTGAACATCCAATTCAAAATCAAGTAGAATTTATTTCTAAATCACAACAACAATAAAAAAAAACAGGTAAAATTGTTAGGGAGTGAGGGGTAGGGAGTGATAAGAGGGCCAATGATACCTTCCCTCTTAATATCAGCTTAAATTTCAGTTCAACGGCAAAAAATACCAATCACACAGCACTAAAACATCATAGACTGACATACCCAAGAAGTTTCATAGTTTGCTCAGTTGATTTAGCAAGTGTTTTATATATTTTGAATTTAACATCAACATGTATGGTAATTAATGTAGGCATGTATTTCTGATCCACCAGTTTTAGAAGACATTTGAACTTTAAAGGCACTATTTATTGAAAGCCTAGATTCTAGAGCCCGTAATTATTACCAGTGCAGTAAAAGACTATCTGAATCACTATTTTAAAATCTTACAAAATTGCTTTTTATACTGAAAAAGAAATCAGTTTTGACAAGCTAAGGTAGACAAATATTGTCAAGCAGCAAGTCGAGAATTTTATACTTTAACTTGTCAAAAATAAATGTTCAAGTGGACAAAGCAATTCCTTAAGATTTTAAAATAGTGAATTAGATTTGTAACGTCAGCGATGCATGTAGTAAATACTAGTTTCTACATATTTTTGCGGGAATAGAAATTGAAAGTCGGTGTTCACTATGACTATACGATTTGGTATGCGGTACAAAACAGACAAAAGATCAGTCTTCTTTGCTTAATCCTTGTGTAGATGTGTTGTTTATTTCACTAAGTGAAATGAGTGAAACTTATTTATTTCTCAGAAATTATATTTTCAGAAAGACATGTGAAGAATTAAATCAAAGAATTATATGATGGCGCTTTCACAAGAGAAATAAGGATCAGTAAAGTAAAGTTGTTGAATGCAGCTCATATTAAATCAACAGTAATTGTATGCATAATGTTGTATAAAACAATAAGGAAGTAAAAATTACCCAATGGTAATAAAAGCTTTCAGTATACACGGTCAATACAAATATTTCCAATAACATGCCGCTGACTTGTCGCCCGCATCAGTAGCAGAGTCGGTGGGGTGGGGCGGTGGGGGGAGGGTCGGGTCGGGAGCAAAAGAGTCGGATATCCACCCTCCCCTAGAAAATCGACCTATTTTGGCCAAACTATCACCCACTACTTGGAAACATTTTCTGATTTTTGCCCGACCACAACATTTCACTTTTCGCCCTTGCCTCAAAATAAATAAACTTGCACTCACTAACTGCTCTTTTAACCCTTACAGCAATACAGATGTCTTGGTTTTTC
>NC_092637.1:15137464-15139964 GCF_039555335.1 Amphiura filiformis | reverse complement strand
TCCCACAATAAATACTGCGCAAACGTTCATACCCCTTCCCTTAATAAAGAAAAATGGATATGAGAATGCTTTATAATTATCATGTCACTTATAAGTAGCTCTTCTGGTCATATAGGCTTGTACCATCAAGTCATATTTTGCAGAACTTGTTGCTTAAATGTATTTGCGTTACCAACGAATCCAAAGATAAGGCAACTTATAAACAAATATTCTTTAATTAAATTAAAATGGTCCAAAAGACCTTTGCATGTTCTCTCTCTCTCTATATGCAAAATGATTGAACTCCGCGGAAGTTTGAGGGCTCCAGAGGCCATAATGTAATTTTGGAAAATAATTCCTATTACCCACTTATCCCAAATTAATAATTGCGAAAAAGTGTAAAGTAAAAATCTGATCACTGATAGTATCATAAATACATCTTGATATTGCGATTCTCATGTTCAAAGGATTAGTTGCTACAACCATATTTCACCCATAAAATCGTAAAAATTCTAATTTGATGTTGCCCACAAATACAATCGTTACCAACGAGTCCAGCTTGTAGACTATTCATCAATTGAATATGCATTTATAATCTACCGTACTAGTATTTTTTTTTGATGAGCGCATTGCCAACTTAAACCATTTTTGTTACGTCCAGTGCCTGTTTGGGAACATACCACGGTGTAATATGTGGTACCCAAGAATCTCAAGTAAATTATTGCCCTAGAATGTATAGAAATAATATACGATTTAATTTTAACACACATTCTAGCCACGTGCATATTCTGGGTTTTACAATACTTGCAGTTTGAGAGTCTGAATGCGAGATATGTTGAGTAAAAAAAAGGACCTCTGGGGAACCTCCCCCCCATTTTCTTTTGGATACTCCACTTGGGATCATAACAAAGCGTCAATGAAAACATTACAAACAATACATATAAATTTTACATACACCAGGCACAAAAAGAAACTCGTCAGTTATAGTCATCCTTGCTGTCCAACAACCTGATAATTTTGGATTATTCTGAAATGTACATATTGTTAATTCAACTTTGCTTTCTCATTTGACTCCCTGTTCGTGAAAATCGAACAAGAATTGACCCCGAAATCAAAAGTTGTAATATCAACGATTTTCAATGGGCAACGCATCGTTGTATTGCACACAAGCACCACGGGCAATTCAATAAAGCACACAATGTAACAGGCACAATTGAATCGTTAAAATTGCAACTTTTTATTTGGGGGTTTGAGGGTTTGGAGGCGCATATCTTGGTCAATTCTTGCTCGATTTCACGAACAGGGTGTCAAATGAGAAAGCAAAGTGCAACTTAACAAAACGTATATTTCAGAATAATCCAAAAATATCATGACTATAACTGATGAATTTCGTTTTGTGCCTGGTGTATACCTCAAACAAACAAACACACCACTCACACACACCCCTATACACATTATACACAACAACAACCCTCGCAAATTATAGTAGGCAAGGTGGCATACCTGTAGAGAGACCTTTGGTAGATTTCATTTTGTTGTTATTTAGGGGTTGTTTGTTTGTTTGTTTGTTTTTGTTTTGTTTTTTGTTTTTTGTTGTTGTTGTTTTGCTTCTTGTTTTGCTTTGTTGGTTTTTTTTTCTTAAGACATATTACTTTTCTGGTACAGAATATAAAGTGAAAGTTACTTTATCTAACAAAAGGAAATTCAAAATTCCAGGTAGGCTTTGTATGATAACGATACAAATATATATACACGTACCATTGCAAATAATTTGTTCTGTAAATGTAAATTGCTATCCCAAGGTATTTTGATGAACAATACAAGGTTGGCCTAAATTTTTCTATGCTGGATTAAAACTATGTCAAGATTTTTTAGGGGTGGTTTTTTTATTGTATGATTTTTAATTATTTTCTTTGAAAAACTGTTTCAATAATATTTTGTAATAATTTTAAAGTAATTATAGTAAGGTTTTGGGACCTTTGGGACTACTACTACTACTACTACTACTACTACTACTACTACTACTACTACTACTACTACTACTACTACTACTACTACTACTACTACTACTACTACTACTAATAATAATAATAATAATAATAATAATAATAATAATAATAATGTTAATAATAATAATAATAATAATAATAATAATAATTGTAATTTGTATGGGGAATAGAAATGAAAGTCGGTTTTCCGTATGACTAAACGATTCGATATGCGGTACAAAACAGACAATAGATCAGTCTCATTTGCTTAATACTTGTGCAGGTGTGTTGTTTATTTCAGGTGAAATGGGTAAAACTTATTTATTTCTCAGAAATTGTATTATATTATAATTTTTGTTTAGTTTAGTTAGTTTTGTATTATATTATGTGAAAAATAATTAAAAATATAGAGTGTATATAATGGCGCATTCACAAGAGAAAGTAAGGATTAGTAAAGTAAAGGTGTTGAATATAAGCCATAATTAAATCAACAGTTACCAAAAAGTAGTATACCCTTTCAGTATTATACGTTC
>NC_092637.1:15042464-15132464 GCF_039555335.1 Amphiura filiformis | reverse complement strand
GGGACCGTTAAAAATTGGGTGTCCTTGACAGTGAAAATAACGAATTTATAATAATATGCCCTCCCAAAGCTGAGAATGGAGCATCGCGCTTGATCTGTAAAATGATATATCGTGAACTCTATTGGCTGTTACCATAGAGGTTATCCGTGTTCTATAAGCTGCATATCCTATCAGCAACTGCTATACCTTGTTTAGGATTTTCAAAAGAAGTACCTGCATGTGCAACCATGAGTATTTCAAACTAGCCCGCCAAAGTCATGCAGGTAACTCCGAGGTCGTGCATTGAATTGGTTTGAATAAGGAATACTACGTGAACCATCGGCTTTTGTTCGAAGTCTCATATGAGTAACGTGGATAACCTCTGTTTGAACACTGTTCATTTGAACCATTTGGCATTTGAAAAGTACAAATCACGTTGGGTCTAAGAGTGATCTAAAACGTTTTTCTCATGCTTTTAACAAATATTTTTTCATCTATCTTTAAAAACACGCCGTGTCTAAGTTAATTACTTAGACAAGTAATGATTAATTATTACTTAGTTTATAGGTCTAAATATGTTGGACTCTACCAGATATAAAATATAATATTAAACATCGAAGAAAATTAGTCGAGCATAATAATTTGCTTAGGTGGAAACTGCAATACGTGGAATAAGCAGTTATTTTCTTGTCTATGGCACTGAATTTTGGAAAATGAAAGTGTATCATTTGCTTGGTCAATTTCATCAGTTCAGTGATTTTTCAGAAAACCTTATCAAGTCCGTAGACTATATAAAGAGTGCCCGAGACATAGGGAATCATTTCTGACATTGCATTTGATTGCTTCGGCTCGTTTTTATGAATACTTTTAAAAACTTGTCTCTTTTAGGCACGGGTGCGAAAGTACTTCCAAACATATTCTGCAGCACTACTTGCCAGGATACACTGAACACGTCAGGATACACTGAACCTATTGTAAGAAGCAATTGATTTTCAGATCAAACTTACGAACCTCAAACGTGTAAAGGTAAGTGTAAATTGAATTTATTGATGCATTTATTTACTAATACCGTCTTCTAGCCGACCGTCAAACCTGGAGTGTGTGTACATTGGTGTAGGAAGACGGGTGAGTAAAAACTCCAAAATCATTAACATAGTCTAAGAGACTCTTCTTCCGTCAATCTCTAGTGGTCTAGTGGCCACCTCATGACAGTTACGCCTTTATCCAAGAAAGCCGCCACTTTAGATCAAGATGCAAGATGCTTCAACCTACCCATTACAGGAAAATGTTCTTTGTTTTGGTCAAATGTATGCGTGGAGGACTCATTTCTCCTCCCTAGTGATTTTATCATTTAGTGAAACAACTGCTGATTAAAAACGTCAAAGAAAACCTCATTTATATCAAAATTAATTTCAACGAATCATTGTTTTGGACTGAATGATGGAAGCATGGGTGACTGAGGGAACAGAGACAGAAAGGTGAAGGAAAAACCCTAATTAAATCAATCACATTAACATTGATATCGAGTACGTTTTGTACATAACATGTTAAACATGTATGGGATGTTTAAAAGTGCAACTTTTTTAAAGCAGCATTTTGGGGAAAATGTGATAAGTTTTGAACGAAGAAATTGATTTTTGGAAATGGGACAACTTTGGGAGGGTTGAAAAACGATTCCTCTATTCACATGATTGAATTTATCAAAGCAAAATGAAAAAGCAAAGCAAAATGAATGTCAAGTTATACAAAGAAATGTTTTGTAATTTTAGGGGGACTATTTTTTAACCCTGTATATAGGAGGCTGTATTAAGTTTTATGAATCTCAAGCTGATTTTGACTGAGTTTGATTGAGGGAAGAAGAGGGGGAAATCTCATTCCGCATTGGATTTGTAATCTTCGCCGCAACACCGAGAAAGATTTTTTTTGCCGCGTACACAGTTCATGCATCTGTCAGTACACAGTTATTTAACCCCAATATGCTTCCTCATGCATATAATTATATTATAATGACCTTTTTGAATATTGCCGTGGAGATGAGATCATTTTGGCTCTAGTCTTAGTGAGGCATGTGAAAAAGGGCCATAATTATACTCAAATATTCGACGTAAAATATTTGTTCAACAAGTATTCGTTGGGTTTTTTCACGGCAGTGAAATGATGCCACTTGCACCCACATCTCATATGCAGAGTTTATCCCTTACATATCCTGTGTCTTGAATAGCTATTAAGCCCATTAACCTTGTGATTAAGAGACTAGGAAATAATTCCTAATATCTCATACCCTAGTTTGTATGGCTTTATCTAATCTTCCACACATGACAAGTTACTATTAAGCCCTTAAAAAAATATTAAACCCGGCAGAGTCTGTTAGGTGGAGGAATTTTTTAGCCTTTTTTTATAAACATGTTTACAATTGGCTTATAGCCATCACATGCTGACAATACACATAACTGATTGGTTAATCAAAACTAGCAGGCCTAATCACAAAGTAACATAACATCTGTAATTAGAAAACTATGCAGCAGGCAATTTACTTCAGAAAAAGTTTAATATAACTACATTGCACAAAACTAAGTCCATTAAGTCCATGACTCTTGTAATAACCCATGTGTAAAAGCAGGACCATGACCCTGACATAAAAATTCCTTTAAAAAAGGAATGGGGCGCCCAATGTGAGCTTGGTCGTGATGTGGTGAATTTCATGGTGTTTAGATTTGGTATTGTTATCTCTTGCAAACCCGGTGACACCTCATTATAGAAGTCGGACCTGTCGATAGGTTGTAAGAGGGGATAGCCTTTTCTAGGCACAAATTGGGCCAATATAAAGAAAGTTTTGCTACTACTTTGCAACGCAATAAAAACCTAAATGTAAAATGAGATCCTCTAGGTGGCTCCCGAGGCCAGGGCTTAAAAAACTAAATGCAAAATGGGGTTTAAAAAAAATATTGTTTTCTAGAGTAAAGACGCAGGTATCATTATATTAAGCCTCATATCACTTATTTATTGTCGAATAAGTGCAGAGTAGGTTAGATATGAATATCAAATGTTAGACCAAAGTAGCTCAAAGTCACTCTACACCTGATCCGTGAACTTGTCTTTTTTAAAGACAAATTCTTGTTTTTGTCTGATTTGGGTGTATAGGGCTACGCGCAGTAGTCAGCGACCGTTTTAAATAATCTAAATGGTTTAATTTGCTCTTATTATTTTGATTACTATTTCATAAGAAATTTAGTAATAATTCAATAAACATCTTTAAGGTATTCTTGATGGATTTCATTTTATATCTCCAGATTACTATCGTATTTGTACTAAAATGTATAATTTTTAACTATTTTCTTTTCAAAACTGTTTCAATAATAATTTGTAATAATTTTAAATTAATTATAGTAAGGTTTTGGGACCTGATTCCTTGTTAACACTCGATAATGGGTTAGGTTCTTACGTTTGTCAATTCTCTTGCCTTTTTTATTCAATTTTCTTACCTTTCCTTGCTTTAAAGATATTTTTGAAAGCCATTGAAATCACATACATTTCACATTTCCTGTGAACACAAACCACACAATAAAAAAATATGAAAAACATATTATTGATACACACCATGAATATGTACGAATTTCAAACTTTCTATGAAACAATGCAAGATTTAAAACCATCAAATGTAGTTAAAAAACGCTTTTTTTAAGATTTTGACCCATATGTACTGAATCAAATCAAATATTATGGTAATAATAACAGTTCTTTGTGTTTGTCAGTGGCAAGGTGTTTTCTTTTGTTTCAAATTTCTAAGAAAAAGTAGAAGGTGCCAATGGTTAGCTTTCGTTTTCATATTTTAACTGTGAATCCAGAAATCAGTATAGGCATACCTACTAAGCATGCTAAGTACTAACCTGCCTTTTGAAACAAAAATAATTCAAATTTCTAAGAAAATGCCCGTCTGAGTAGCGAATTGTAGTCATTGAATACATTGTTTCCGAAGTTTAGGAAATATTTCACCTTCATAAAACTGTCCGACTATAACAGTGTCTTCTCAGCAAACACAAACGTCTAGAAAATGCTTAAATGACAGGTTATATAAAACGGTTTTATAACATTCAAAACAAATATACAAATTTACTTCAAAACATTCTTACATACTGTTATTTTGCAACTACATTTTGGTATACATTTCAAAAATATTGTTGTAGTGTTTTTTCATATACATTTTTTTTTTGAAAACTTGCATCAAACCCTTATTTAAGTGTTGAAAGAGTATTTTGCAACAATGTTTACCGTAAATTATTATTAGATATTGTTGTAGTGTTTTGTTTGTTTGTTTTGTTTTGGTTTGGTTTTGGTTTTTTTTTTCATATAAAAATGTTTTCACAAACGTAAACGTGTTCATGCCATTTATAGAACCCGACACTCAAATGTTATTAAAATGCCCTGAACAGTTTCATCTGTAGGATTGGTTTGGTTACCCACTACTACTACTACTACTACTACTACTACTACTACTACTACTACTACTACTACTACTACTACTACTACTAATACTAATACTAATACTACTACTACTACTAATAATAATAATAATAATAATAATGATAATGATAATGATAATGTAAATAATAATAATGATAATGATAATGATAATAATAATGATAATGATAATGATAATAATAATGATAATGATAATGATAATGATAATGATAATGATAATGATAATAATAATAATAATAATAATAATAATAATAATAATAATAATAATAATAATAATAATAATAATAATTATTATTATTATTATTATTATTATTATATTATTATTATATATTATTATTATTATTATTTGTATGGGGAATAGAAATTAAAGTCGGTGTTCAGTATGACTATGCAATTCGGTATGCGGTACAATAGCTCAGTCTCCTTTGCTTAATACTTGTGCAGGTGTGTTGTTTATTTCAGGTGAAATGGGTAAAACTTATTTATTTCTCAGAAATTTTACTATGTTTTCAAAAAGATATGTGAAAAATAATTAAAAATATAGAGTGTATATGATGGCGCATTCACAAGAGAAAATAAGGATTAGTAAAGTAAAGGTGTTGAATATAAGCCATAATTAATTTAACAGTTACCAAAAAGTAGTATACCCTTTCAGTATTATACGTTCAATACAAATATTTCCAACAACATGCCGCTGTCCCCGGAATCAGTGGCGGAGCCGGTGGGAAGGGCGGCAAAGGAGGGAGTTATATGCCCCCCTCACCTGCATTTACTATACGCATTTACTATCGTCCAATTTGGGGAACATTTTCCTATTCTTTGGCCCCACCCCCAAATTTTCCCTTTGCTCCCTTGCAACAGAAAACCATTCCGTGCGCTCCTGACAAACATATCCTTGTAACCTCAGCTTCGGCAATACGTGTCTAATAATGCGTAGGTCCTGGGTTCAAGTATCTAACTTGCACTCATTGACTCTGCTGATTGGTCTTGAAATCACGTTGAAATCAGGTTGAAATTTCGACGTCCGGACGGCGAAATCACGTTGTATTTGCAAATTGACTTCAACCTGATTTCAATCTCCTTAATTTTTACCTTAAAAGTTGGTTGAAATCAGGTTGAAATTTCAACGTTGTATCAACGTTGAAATTTCAAACGTTGAAATTTCAACCTGATTTCAACTAACCGCTAGGTTGAAATCAGGTTGAGATCAACTTAGGTTGAACCTTCGAAATTGTATCGACGTTGATTCAACGTCGACATCCTTACCTGTGTCCACTGGGCTATTCTATTTAAAATCCACTCTACCCCTGTGGAATATTTAGCCAATAAGTCTGCCACAGAGGGAGTATCAAATTAGAATAAAATAGAAAATTGGGTAACTTCCATTTGTAATACTCACTGCAGTTGTTGAAGATATAGGTAAAGCCATAAAACAGGGGGAGTATGGGTTTCAAAATGATTAACCCTGACTAATTACATTTGAAAAACATACTCCCCCTATGAAAGATATTTGCAAAATCTTCCACAGTGGTAATGTGGATTTCAACTGGAATAGCCCAATTTGTAATAATAATTATTGTTGTGTGCCGAATATTCAATGAAATCTCACTGAAGCTAAACAAACAAGTTGCTTACAAACTCTAAATAGTGTCATACTGTATTTAGCATGATGAATATGCGTTTTTTAAACGAAAATGCATTTTCTTTCGTTTCTCATACTTCTTAGAAATTAAAAATTAAAAAATTATATTTACATTTACATTCACACCTTCAAACCAAGCTAAGACAAGTAAATTGACAGAATTGCGTTCAGCTGCATGTTTTCATTGAACAAGTTGAATAACAATGCCTTTCAACTTTTAACCTGTACATAATTATTTGCTGGTCTTTAGGTGAAAGTTGAAGGCTTCGTCTTTTTGTGTTTTGATTTTCAGTTGTGAGAAATACTTATTAAATACACCCTTATCAAAGTATTGTACATGTTGTATAAGCCAGCCGAAGCCTTATTATAATTATTGATATTAGTTAGTTAATTAATTTGTGTGTTTAATGTTGCTTGGATGGTAGGTTAGTGTATGAAGCTATTTAACAGTAGCTAGTCAGTCAGTCAATCAATCAGTCAGCCAGTCAGTCAGTTAGTCAGTCAGTCAGTCAGTCAGTCAGTCAGTCAGTCAGTCAGTCAGTCAGTCAGTCAGCCAGCCAGTCAGTCAGTCAGTCAGTCAGTTAGTTAGGTAGTCAGTCCTTCCAAAATTTGGCTCTAAATGTTGACTGTACCCACCACGTTTCATGCCCATATGACAGTTTTTAGTAATTTGACCTTGAATGACCCCAAAATGACCTTCCAAAAATTTGAACTGTACCCACCAAGTTTCATGCACATACAATATTTTTTACTAGTTTGACCGCAGATGACCCCTGGGTGACCCCGGATGACCCCAAAATGACCTTCCAAAAATTTGACTATAAAAGTTGACTGTACCCACCAAGTTTCATGCCCATACGATAGTTTTTACTAATTTGACCTCAGATGACCCTGGATGACCTCGGGTGATCTTGGCCCACTAACTGAAACAAACTTGTTCTGTCTGAGGTCCAGATGCATCCATCCACCAAGTTTGAGGAACGTGCGACCCCTAGTCTCCGAGAAAATAGGCGGAAAACAGTTTTTACTAATTTGACCTCAGATGACCCCTGGGTGACCTTGACCCACTAATCAATACAAACTTGTTCTCTCCTAGGTCAAGATGCACCTACCCACCAAGTTTCATGCCCATATGACAGTTTTTACTAATTTGACCCCTAGATGACCTCTGGTGACCTTGACCCACTAACCAATACAAACTTGTTCTGTCCCGGGTCAAGACGCACCCACCCGTCAAGTTTGAGGAACGTGCGACCCCCAGTCTCCGAGAAAAACAGTTTTTACTAATTTGACCCCTGGATGACCTTGGGTGATCTTGACCCACTAACCAATATAAACTTGTTCTTCCTCATACCAAGCTGCACCCACCCACCAAGTTTGAGGAACGCGCGACCCCCAGTCTCCGAGAAAAGAGGCGGACAGACAAACAGACACACAAACAAACAAACAGACAGAGTCTGGTGAATTATATGAAACAAACAGACAGAGTCTGGTGAATTATAGTAAGATGATTACTAGTTCATAAGAAATGTTGTAATTATTCAATATACGGTACATCTTTAAAATATTTTCTTGCTGAGTTTCGTTTTATTTCGTTTACTATCGCATTATACAAAAATATGATTTTTAATAATTCAAACCCTGTTTTAATAATAATTTGCAAATAAATTTGTTACTATTTTGTGATCTGTTTCTTTGTTATAAAGAACACTCAAAGTGTTTGTAATGGGTTAGAATCTTACGTTTTTCAATTCTCTTGCCCTTCCTTACTCAAAGGCAGTGGCGGCGCTACGGGGGGCAAGGGGGCATTCCCCCCACCCAAATATTTTTCTTGCCCCCCCCCCCCCCCAGTTTGCCCCCCCCCCCACACTTTTGAGGCAAAACACCCAAAATCACGTAAATTTCCACTTTTTGCGGCAATTTTGCGCAAAATTTGCCAATTCCCTCCCCTGAAATTCACTTTGCCCCCTAATGCCCCCCCCCCCACCCCGAAAAAAAATTCCTGGCGCCGCCACTGCTCAAAGGATATTTTTGTAAGCTATTTACGTATACACTTCACAAAGCAATTATGAATAACATAATTATTATTGGTACACACCATAAAAATGTAAGAATGTCAATTTTTCAAATACGAATTTCAAATTTTTATGAAACAATGCGAGATTTAAAAATGTAGAAATGACACCCCTTCCAAGTCATTTTAGTTTTTAATGAAATATCTGTAAAGCAAACACATTTAAACTCTGAATCAAGTAAAATATTATGGTTATAGTAAGTTCTTTGTGTTTCTCAGTGACAAGGCGTTTTCTTTTGTTTCAAATTTCTCGGAAAAAAGTGAAAGGTGCTGATGGTCAGCTGGTAAACTGTAAGACCAATATTAGTATGTTATAGGCATTGCTTTTCAGGCAAAATCATTACAAAACAGAGAAAATGCACGTACAAAACGTTGAGTTAGAGTACTTGCTTACTTGCTTATGTCGACTTGTCTAGTCGGACTCCGCTGATGGCTCTCCACACGACTCTGTTCTGCATGCAGTTCCTAATTCTTGTCTCTCTAGTTCAGTATCCTCGATTAGTTGCTTAATGTAGTCTTTCCGTGGTTGTCCTCTTGATCTTATACCATGCGTAGGCTGCCACAGCAAAACTCTGGAAGCTGCTTTTGTTTCACTGTTGGCACATCCTTTCTGAAATTGGGGAGAGATTGCCGTACAGCTCTTTATTGGTGGTGTGCGACTGCCAGGTAACATTTTAATGTAAAAGTGCTTTTCTCAGTACTCTTGTGTAACAACCATCAAGCGCCTTCGTAAACTTTGATGTAATTGTCCAGGTTTCTGCACCATACATCAGAACTGTTTCGACTGTGGTGGTGAAAAGCTTGGTTTTAAGATTTCTAGGCAGGCTGCTCTTCCATATCTTGTTCATGCTGTTGCAGGCCCTCCATCATGCCTGGGCTTTCCTGATGTTAAAGTCATTTTCACTGCTCCCAATCCAAGCCCTAAGATATTTGAAATCGTCAACTACTTCAATCTCGCTTCCATCAAGTGTTTGGATTGGCGATGCGGCCATATTGCAAAAAAATTGCCTTGGTTTTCTTGGCGTCCATGCTGAGACCGACTGTTAGTGCTGCAGTCTCAACAAGATAGAGTAGCTCTTCGGCATCACTGAGACTGTCGGCCAATAGTGCTATGTCGTCAGCGAAGTCGAGGTCTGTAATTGTTTGCGGGCCTATCCTCCGACTTTTCCTGGTTTTAGTGTGAGCCCTAGACTATCTTCATTCCCATGTAGTGCATAGTCCAGGACTGTTACAAATAGATATGGTACAAGTGTGTCCCCCTGCAGTAATCCAGCCTGATTTATGAAGTCGTCAGTGATTCCATTGGGTGTGGTAACATGGACAACTGTGTTCTCATAGGTGTTTCCAATAGCCGCCATGAGTTTCTCTGGTACTCCATATGCTCTTAGAATGTCTAGCATTTTCCTTCGATGGATGGTGTCTTTTTAAAATCGTTGAAAGCCGGTATTTGTGACACTGTAGACCGGAAGCCATTGTCCAGGAGCACATTTCTCTTTCGCTTTTTGTCCGCCCTCACTGACTCCGCTACCGCTATTTACCAAAACAGTAAACACAAAACGTCGGGGGGGGGGGCACTCGAATATGAAGGTGACTTCCAGAGTACAACACTTGCTATAGAAAAGCGAGAAAAGTTAAACATCGTGATATTATTGTGTTGAAAGGTGTTATAGACGTGTCCGAATTTAGCATTTACTTCGCGTCTGATGTCATCTGTCAATCAAACTACCCACGGCCCGTGATTGGTTAGTAGCGCTTAAAGGGAATGTTAATTTATCTGGTGCCTTCATCAGAAAAAGGGAATCGCATAAATGGAGGACGATGTTGGAGTACAAGAAAATTATGCGCATACTTGGTATGGAACTTCACCGAATTTCGCGCAACAAAAAACGTTAGAACCATATTTTTCATCACATATGTTTAGTGAATAGGCTATAATAATATTGTATATAAATACAAAAGTAAAAAAGTAGGAAACTGCCGTGAAGTATATAAAATTGGGCAAGCTTTCGGCCATAGGCCTTTTTCATAGCCATGATATAATACCCAACTCTACTGCTGCATGCGAAGTTGAAATATAAATATCCCTCCCTAAGCTGAGGACCATCGCGTTCGATCTGTAAAACAATAGATCGTGAACTCTTTTGGTGGTTACCATACCGCGGAAAGTAGGCATGTTGCCTATGGGAGTCGACGCTAAGTCAGGTTTGCGTGACTGAGCGAACTCAAAAATAGCGCAAATAGCGCGAGAGTAGGCCTACACAAAGAAACTTTGCGCGTATGATAAGCGATGTCCCAGGTCTGAACGAGTACGCTTAGAGTGCACAGGCATGAAAAATTCCAATCTGTGTGTTTATAATCCAATCAATCAATCAAATCAATCAATCCAATCAATCTTTATTTCCATAATAAAAAACAACAAAATACAAAGAAATTCAACATCATAAAAATAAAACAAGACAATTATGGAGGAGATGATCGAAAGGCCAATAAGGCCAGCATTGACCATCCCCTTACAAAACTAAATAATACAACAACAAACAAACAGAGTATATTAAGCCTATCACACAAGAACAAAAACGGGGCTCCAAGAACTAGTTGTAAAATGAGATAAGATGTGTTTTATATTTGTTTCGAAAATGTTTGATTGAGTTTGCTACTTTAAGGTTGTCGTTCAGGGAATTCCATAACAGTGGGCCGGTAGTCCTGATTGAATGATCAGTGAATACTTTCTTGTTTCTTGTTTGATTATAGCCTACTTATTACTGTTTCTTGTGTGATAGCTATGAATATCGGATCGTTTTAGAAAGAAACTGTCAAATGAACATGGCAGTTGTTTAATAGAATATTTATACATGTATACACCTAGTTCTAGTTTGGATATATCATATACATTGAGCATATTGAATTTATGAAATAGTGGTCCAGAATGGCTTCGATAATGGCTATTTGAAATGGTTCTCATGGCCCATTTTTGGAGCAAATGTATTTTATCAAGATATGTTTTACATGCATTCCCCCATGTAAGTATACCATAATTAATATAAGGCAAGACAAGCGTACAATAAAGCGTATGCAAAACACGCCCAGGTATAAAAAATTTCAACTTGTTTATCATACCTATATTCCGTGAGATTGTTTTTGAGATTCCGTTGATATGGTTTTTCCATGTGAGATTTTCATCGATAATTACACCTAAAAATTTGGTTTCGGTTACCCTTTGCAAGTTTGTACCATCCAAAGTAATATCTCTGTTTTCTTGTGAATTATTTATCGAAGTCATTCTAGGGGTACCCATAATCATGTAATTAGTTTTACTAGCATTTACAGAAAGTTTGTTTGCTTTAAACCAGTTACTCACTTCGGATAACTCTTTATTTATTAATGACATTTGATTAGCAATGTCATTGCTTGAGTATAAAATTGTCGTATCATCAGCAAACAATACAAAGTCTAATATAGTCGAGGTATTCGTTATATCATTTATGTACAAAATAAATAGTAAAGGACCTAATATTGAGCCTTGAGGGACTCCGCAAATTATACTTTTATATTTGGAATTTTTATTATTGAAGTTCACATATTGTTTTCTATCACTTAAATATATAGTCTACGGTGGTTACCAATAGAACACTGTTTGAACCATTTGGAATTTGAAAAGAACTTTGGGTCTAAGAGTGATCTAACGCTCTTTTCTCATGCCCAGTGCTTTTAACCAAAATAAAATGCCTATTTTTTCAAATATCTTTTAAAAAAAGTTAATTACTTACGCTATAGGGCTAAATATGTTGGACTCTACCAGATGTAAAATATATTCTTAAACACTTGAGAACGTTCCTGCAATCTTATTGGTTCTTACCCGTGTGATATGACACAATATCACACGGGTCAGCGCGTGTGCGTCGACGCGATACGCGTACTCGTTATTTGAACCAATCGGAGGCGCACTGCAACAACGGGACTGATCGATTTTAAGCCCTAGGTAATTCTTTGTAAAATGTAGAATTAAAATGTGTAATACTTATGATATTTTTATTTGAATTGAAGTGTTTAAGAATGAGAATAAAGGTATTGTTTATAGCCGCTGGAGTGCATCTATCGTCTCATATAACACGGGCGACATCATTATTTTTGGCGTAAAACAACGAGGCGGAGTTATATGAGGCGATAGATGCACTCCAGCGGCTAAAAACAATACATTTTTTCTCTAAATATTAAATATCCAAGAAAATTAGTCGAGCATAATTGCTTAAGTGGAAACGGCAATACATGGAATAAGCAGTTATTTTCTATGAGACCAAATTCCACCAAACTTGTCTATGGCATTGAATTTTCGAAAATGAAAGTTTTTTATTTGCTTTGGTCGATTTCATCAGTTCAATGATTGTTCAGGGAACCCTATCAAGACCGTAGAGTATATAAAGAGTGTCCGTGACATGGGGAATTTCAGTTACTAGTAGTGCATTTGATTGCTTCGGTTCGTTTTTATCGATACATTTAAAAACTTGTGCGAGAGTACTTGCAAACATATTCTGCAGCACTATATGCTTGACGTCAGGATACACTGGACCTATTGTAAGAAGCAAATGATCTTCAGATCGAACTTACCAACCTTAAACGTGTAGCCTAAACGTAAGTGTAAATTGAATTTACAGATGCCTTTATTATTTTACTAATACCTACACTAGCCGCCGTCAAACATCAAGTCTGTGTATATAGGGAAACGTGTGAGTATATCCATGATATATATTTTTGGATAAAATTATGAAAATAGTCTAAGAGATATGAACTCAACTATTTCGAATAGACTTCAAGTGCTGGCTGTGCAGATTACTACACTCATATACCACCGATGAGTATTAATCGTGGTAATAAGGGTATCATACTTTGTCGATTCCAGCGAAAACGCGACAAATTTCTCCCTTTTTAAAATAATGACCACTTTTACTTATCATTAATAAAGGAAAATGGATTAATGATATTGCTTTATATCATGTCGCTTAACAGTAGCTCGCTCTCTTTGCAAAGCATATGGTTCTTTATTATTTGCGTTACCAACGGATCCAAAGATAAGGGACCACTTAAGTTAACAAATATCAAATTAAAAGTCATTACCATTGAAACAAATTTTGCACGTTCCATCTCCATGTGTGATGTTTGATATCCATGGAAGTCTGTGGGCTCCAGGCCATGTCATTTTGGCAAATACTTCTTGTTACCCACTTATCCCAAATTAATGATTACCAAAAAGTGAAAAAATTAGATCACTGATAGTATCGTAAATTGCAACTTGATATCGTGATCCTCATGTTCAAAGGATTTCACCCATAAAGAGCTGGCATAGTATTTGCTCGCGGGCAACTCAACCCAAACCTCCACGTGGTGTCGGATGGGTAACGCAAACTTGGGCAATGGGGATCAGGCTTGGATGCGAGGAAGTCAAGCTAGCGGAGGATCATGTAACGTTTTGACCACGTTTTGCCCTTCCTCGGCTGACTCAGCCTGGTGTGGCTCTGAAGAGACACCGTTTTGTTTTTACCACGGCTGCAAAGAAATAAATTTGGATTCATCGTACGAGTATACACATACAGCAAGAGACATACAACGTGGCATAAAGAAGATAGGAAATAACTATGATGCAGTGAAGCATATAACGTTTTGTGACTGAATGGAGATATACAGGTGCAATTTGACAAAGGAGTGAGTACTGGCGCAAATAACCAGTGGATTTGAAAGCGCCATGGATACAAATCTAAAAAAAAAAAAAGCATTTCATTGTGTCGTCTGACAAATAAACGATTACCTTTGAGAACGTAAAACTCAGAGTAACGACTACCTGAAAAGTGTGGTTTTTAACACTATCTTATGTTGAAAAAAAAAATCAATCTTTATGTTTTTTTACGTGACGTGGTTTAGTGTTGTTTAGTGTTTATAATGGATGTGGCAATAGTTAATTAGCATGTGTCCGTATTCATATGTAAATAGCGTATTGTTATTGAAACGACGTCCTGACCTTGCTAGAGGGCGCTAATGACATCTGCAGAAAGAGCTTGACTCGAATTCTATATTGGGTTAAATGCGCAATTAAATAGCTGTTAGTGATTGGCTTTCCATAGTATACCATTTCGTTATACAATAAATGTAACTGTTCCATTTATTGTGTGTGTAAACGTCAAGTTTGTATGTGAATTTTTAGGGGCTATCGTTTTCTTCGGAAGGGGGCCAAATTTACAAGAAGTCGGCGTGAATAAAATTGCGACCCTCCTATATCGGCAACTAATATTTTATGATATGACCCTCCACCACCGATACACCTTACCACCTAAACAGGCTAAAATTGTATTGAATCAGAATTTTTGAAAAATTAAACACACTATCAGTGATCATCTTGTGACTCCCTACCTTTTGGTCATCAATTTTATGACCCCCCCCTTTGTCCAATTTTTGACCCCCCCCTCAGAAGAAAATGATACCCCCTTAGCATCTAAAAGTGCCGAGCTCGGATGAAATCTAGCCAAATCTAGTAATGTCAAATACTGCTGCATCACCCCCGTCTGGATGATAGAATTCTGCTTAAAAATATTGAATTTTAACAGATAGATGTGCAGTAAATACGATTTATCACCACTTAAAAGAAATGTTAACTAACCAAGATATTAAAAACCTCGGTCGAGGTTTTCCAAAGTTTAAAAAATAACGGTCAGTTAATGAAAAATAAGAAAGTGAAATTTAGCAGCGCGACGAGGTTTATTTACCCGAAATAGAGTTCTACAGTTGTTGGCCAAAAACAACTTTACCCAATTTAAAAGGTTCATATCTCAAAATTAAAAAGTTTGCTTCAAATTGTTTTCACATATTCGTAAAAAACATCTTCTTAAGAGTATTTGATGAAAAAACTATTCAAAAATGTATTGAAATAAAAACGTGACGCTAGTTTGAAATCAAAGGGTCAAAATTAACTTTGTCCACGCGAAGGCCTACTAGACGTCGCGTCGCATCGCTTGCAATAGTGAGTTCGATAGAGAATGAGAAAGACTCAGTATACGCACAAATTTGTTCAGCAATTTTATATAACACAATCAAATAAATCAAACAGAAACTATATAAATGTCAAGCTACGATATTTCGTCATGATATGCAGCTTTCATGCTGCAAAGATATAAAAACAATGCTCTTCAAATATGCGCAAAGCAATTGTAACCTCAGACCTCATTTTTTTGTCATTACGAAATTTTATCTACAAGAAAGTTAGAAGTTATTGCACTTATTGCGTTCTAGGTAGGCCTATTTTCGACAATTTGTTGCGTCGACAACTGACTCTGGGGTTAGCTGCAAGTTCCCTTTGAACCGCTACAATATTTGCAGCTGAACGGTCAGTTCTTGGACGTCCGCTCCGTGCTTTGCATATTCATCACACTTCCGAGGTGGTGAAAGTTTTCGTAGTGTAGTTGTGGTAGGTTTCGGCGGGACTCTTGCGTTCGGGAAACGAATCCGAAATTGACGCTGCACTTCCAAAAAGCTTTCTGTTCTTAAGTATACCTCTGCCATAACAGATCTCTGTTGTGTTGTGAATTGCCTTATCTTGACACCTTGCAAACCTATTTAGAAATAAGCCACGCAGTCACAAAATGCACGAAGGCCTATTTTAAATTCAAGAATTACGCCAGATGAAACCTTTGTAATTGTGTAATTTTTATGCTAATTATTGGTCAATGACAGGAGTGAAATTCGAGTACATGACAAGTAAATAGGGGTTAAAATCGATTGTATTTCTTTCATGCATGTAAAACAATCATCAATTTTCAAAGACAAGCCAAACGTGTTTACCAAGTACGTGTATGCCTATTGCATATGTATGCCTTACTCTTAACAATCGGACATATCCCATTGAATCACGTGTGGACAAAGTCATTTTTGACCCTCGGACGTAAAACTAGCACCATTTTGTTAATTGAGCTTCTTTTGCTTTCATTTCTTCATCACATACTTTTAGAAAGATATACATTTAGAATATGTAACAATATCATGAATAGCTCTTCTACAATTCGAGCAACCACCCTCTGAAATTGGGTAAAGTTGTTTTTGGCCCACACTGTATTGTATCCGCTATTGTATTCTATTCATAAAAACTACTGCAGGAATCGGGGCAATTCCTGAAATACATATTTATTGCTGGTCTCTACCGCCGGCGTTTCGCAATTATTAATTTTCAAAATGATCCCATACTCTTACAATTATAGATTTATATGTGCTTTTTATATAATATTAACAAATTGGAATTATGAAAACTACAAACTTTGAAAGTGAAAATATATTTACTTAAATTCTATAGGATCTATATACCCAACTCAGAAGTGCCCATTTATTTTCTAAATTGTTGTAATCGCGCCCAAATATCCCCGCAAATACCCTATAAACGATTTTATTGATTCATTTTGGGCTTACCAAAAGTCAGAAGTCGTCCAAAATGGCAACATCCTCACCATTACCAATTATGACTTGCTGCTTTAATTATCCTCACTTGACCAAACACGCATAATATGTTGATCGGAAGACCCAGCAGAGTTATAAGACGCAGCGTGGCTTAACCTACATTTTACCCACCGACACTAGCTCATTTACAAAAACCTATGGAACAGTTACGTAGTCTATTGATAGTGCGGACACTATTCACTCGCAAACCACCAAAAGTTGTGCTATTATGGCGTTGGAAAAGAAATCTCGTGAATAGAGTGCCCTCTCAACAATATCTCTATACATGTTTGCCAACTTTAGAAACGCCAACTAAAATCATCCAACAACTTCATTTTAAGAATTATTTCAGTATCGAAATCAATAGGAACAGAAATAGTATGGTCTAGTCTACACATTCCAGGAAAATGTTTCATTTGTTTCTTCCACCATTCTATATTACCCTAAAATTATTACATTTTTCTCCAAAATCCTATGTCAATGATTCTCCACGCTACGCAGAAATTATGTGCGATAAATCATACAAATTTTACACAATTTTACGTAACTTTAGACAGTATTCGAATATCTTGATGATTTTTAGGCATTTTGAACGGCAACATGAGTATATTCAGAAATCAAATATCGCGCCCTCGTCACAATATCCATGTAATCGAAGGTCGTCAAAGATAATCCGATAACAATACGCTGTCGAAGCGATGTATATTAAAAACCTCGGTCAAGGTTTTCCGAAGTTAAAAAAATAACGGTTAGTTAATGAAAAAGGAGAAGTGAAATTTATATTGTATCCGCTATTTATTCTATTCATTAAAAACTAATACAGGAATCGCAGAAATCACTGATATACACATTTATTGCTCGTCTCTACCGCCGGCGTTTCGCAATTATTAATATTCAAAATGGTCCAATATTCTTACAATTATAGACTTATAGTTATACGTGCTTTTTATATAATATTAACAAATTGCAATTATGAAAACTTACAACTTTTAAATTGAAAATATTTTTACCATCAAAAAAAATGAGCAAAGTCCTAATTCAATTGTATAATCTATACCAAACCCAGAGGTGCCAAATTATGCTTAAATTGTTGTGATTGCGCCAAAATATCTCATAGACGATTTTATTAATTTTGGGCTTATTACCAAAAGTCATCAAAAATGGCAACATCAACCAAGCAGACCAAAGTGTGTATGAAAGGACTTGATGCGAGTTGTTGGTTTACAAATAATCCTCACTTGACTAAGCACGCGTAATACGTTGATCGGAAGCACGAATCCATGGCGCACACCGCAGAGATACTAAAATAAATACCCGGGATTGATACACGTGAATTTGCTATGCACGAGTTTGATATGGGAAGAAAATCTTTGGATACCGGGGTAGAAAATGATGAATATCTCCCGTAAATGATTTCGTATAAAGAAACCAGATGTGGTCCCTTGCACTTGAATATATATTTTGAACAGATATGATAGTCGTTAGCTTGCGTCTTGAAAAAGAACCGTGCGTCTTGAGTCAAAAACTGACAATAATTCAGATTTATATGTGCCGAATTATATAGCGCAGTGTATAGGCCAATCGTTGAGGTAGTCTAAAAGAATATGACCCATGGCGTCCATGCTCGACCCACATATCAGCGAGGTCAGTAACCTGCTAATCGGGGCTATTGTCAGTAGCCTTTAGTCAGATGTCCTTCGGCCCATTATGCGACTCAAAACTATTAAACAGGTCGATACAAAATGGCCATGCGAGGCGGTGGATTCAACCTACCATGGCGATTACTGCCATGAAGATATCGGGGCGATGACACTGTGTGGCGCGTGGCTTGTCTTGAACATGCAATGCAGCAAGCGTCATGTTTGCCTATAATGACAAACTCTAGAACTGCTAACATAAATCATCAAATAACTTTATTTTCAGAATTATTTCAGTTTCGAAATCAATAGGAACAGAAAGAGCATGGTGTATACATTCCAGGAAAAATGTTTAATTTGTTTCTTCCAGCATTCTGTATTTTCCTACAATTATCACATTTTGTCTCCAAAATCCTATGTAAATGATTCTCCTCGCTACACAGAAAATATGTGGGAAAAATCATTGAAAATTTACACAATTTGACATATCTTTAGAAAATATTGGACCATATTAATGGTTTTTTTCGGCATTTTGAAGGGCAACGTGAGTAAATATTAAGAAAGCAAACTCCCGTGTAATCGAAGGTCGTAAAAGATAATCCGATAACAATATAGTCATCAATATGTCGTTTCCAGTCAACTATGGGGTTCAGCTATTAAACGTTAATATTGTTTTACCTCATAGAATTAAGAAACTAGTAGTTTGATAAGTAATAGCTGGATGAGGTATCGAATTAATTTGCCCCGTAGGGCTTCAAAAAACCACTAACCGCGAAATATGGATATCCAACTAGTTTTCCCCTCAGGGCTTAAGAAATTACTCACCGCAAAATATGGATATCCAATCAGGGCTACAAAGAACCATTAACCGCGAAATTGTGATAGCCAACTAGTTTGCCCCGCAGGGCTACAAAGAACCGCTAACCGCGAAATATGGATATTCAACTAGTTTGCCCCGCAGGGCTACAAAGAATCACTAACCGCGCAATATGGATATCCAACTCAAAAAAAGCATCAATATCTACCAAAAAACGTTTCAAAACGTAAAAAGGGGGCCAAAGTTTAAAAAATCTTTCCTGTGTGGCTTTTCACCATTTTTTAAACTTGGTCCCATTTATGAAAGTTTCTTAAGACCCATACAAAGTCATCTGTACTTGTTGGTTTTCTTAGTTGTCAGTGTTTATTTCGTAGAGTAAATAAAATTCATGTTTGTGCGTGTCGATTAAAGCCATATAGGGCCTAGACATTATAATATATTTTGATTTAAGAAAAAGAGACTCTCTTTCCTAATTCCTTCATCGTTATCATGGTAATGTGGGAATCTGCGCCTTATGTACAGATGTAGGCCCTATATGCAGTAGGTTGACAGACAGTCGATTTGCTAAGTACTCTACTACTATTTGCACGCAATATAATAAAACATAAACCTTCAAATGTTTTTGATAATTACATAGCCTACTGCATATTGCACCTCTTTCGAACCGTCTTAAAACTATAATTACAAATTGTTGCATGTAAAAATAACATTTATGACCCGTTCGTCATTATATAACGACTTAACTAAATGGGACCAAGTTTTAAAAAAGGGTGAAAAGCCACACGGGAAAGATTTTTTAAACTTTGGCTCCTTTTTACGTTTTGAAATGTTTTTGGTAGATAATATAAAGAGATAATAATCGAGTATGCACATGACAATTAACTACATGTAAACCAGCCACCAATCTTAAAATATTGCATGTTAGCCCACGTGCTTTTCAATCCCAGACCTCAGTCAAGCGTTTTTGGTTCATTTCTGATTTACTCTAAACACCGTAGTCACTATTGTGTGATTTTCTTTACCTACTTATAAAATCAATAATTCATGCCGGGAGACAAATACCATTATATCTGATTAGTAAAGATTGATATTTTTAACAGGACAATGATAGGACATGAATGCGAACAAACAGACAAAAAAATTACTACGGCGCCATAATACAAGGTCACTTGATGTATATCCCACTGTTTTGTGACTTCAAAATACTCACTTGTATTTCATATCTTATACCTCTCATGCATTTCCTTCGTATTTAGTATTTATATTGACAGTACGTAAGTCCTAATTTCGACATTACTATAGCAAAGAGTTTCCCTTATCAAATTAGCTAAGACTTTCTTGGAAAAACAAATCACTGACTGCCTGATGGGATCATAGTAGTTGACCCCATTTCCGCCCGTCGTGACCGCGATTGAAGGCGTTTTTACTCTCTTCAACAGGTACGATTCGCTAAACTTACGACACCTTTATGTGGTGACCTCATTCATATGGGCCAAATAAGAGTTGATGTGAATTATTCATAACCGATCGATAACTTGCCTCAATTTGTTGACAGGAAGCCAACCAAATTTGCCATAGGTTTGTGTGGCTAATTGACAAAAACATGTGAATTTAGTGCCACCCCTGACTCTACCTTCACTGTACACGTGTTTATTAAGTGTTCAAGTGTTTATTAAATGATTCTCTGCTGTTTTTGCAGTGTATGAATCTGAAATGCTGAATGTATTGATACACTTTTAGCGTTTTGCCTTTTTAGGCTTATGTGTGTAATGTGTTGCTTGCACTATCAATCGTTGGTACAAACTTTGTTTATTTTGGGAACTAAAATATCACAAGCTTTTATTACGATTTTTGAACTCCAAATAGTCGTAATAATCGTCGTAGTCGTAACTATTTGACCCCAACTAGTCGGCTACTGCATGTAAAAACACTGAAGTCGTGCAACCCTATTAATCTTTTTAAATACAAATAGACTATCAGATATGGGACTAGTTGCGCTACGTTTACGTTTGTAACGTTTTATTGGTAGACTTTAAATTACACTTTTGTTCTTTAATATTATGTTTCAGTCACAGAAACAAAATGTCTATAGAAGAGCTGAAAACAACAGTAACCAAGAACATACAGTACCTGCAACAATGTGGAGATTACACATCTGATGGGGCGAGGCAAGCTATTCGAGCTTTGGATTACGTTTTCGAGACAATTTTGAATCAACCTGATAAACAGAGAGCTGTTGCCAAACATCTACCGGAACTGAATTTGAGTCGGCTTTTTAAGTTGGTATGGCAATCATTGTCCCGCTTTATTATAACGACGAGCAGCCAGGGGTACTATTCACTGTGGCTGTTTATTAACATGTTTGTCGGGTTTACTGACATATCTTCTGAAATGTCACAAGAGTTGGGGAAAACCGGCTGCATTCTCCTGATGATACAAGCTCTGGATACTTACAGAAATAGGTATCGTGCGCAATTAGACACACTTAGATCAATAGTGATAATCTTGGTGAATGCTATTCAAAATTGCACCGAAAACATCAATGTATATCGCAAGGCAAATGCAGTTCCAACTTTGCAAAATTATTTAGATTGTGAAGACATACGGATGAGGGTATATTCCCTTCGTATTCTTGCCTATATAGTTGATGATAAAGAGAGCAGTCTTCTTCGAACCAGCAACGGTGGAGTTGCTTTCTTGTTGAGCTTAGTGAAAGATGCCAGCTCTACCAAAGATCATCGCGAAAGAGGAATCGTGGGTTCCCGTGCTGCAGCACTTGAGTTACTACGATGTCTGAATAAGCTTGCCGTAAATGATGCAAACAAAAAAGAAATCGCAAAACAGGGAGGAATTGCCGTATTCACTCGCATGCTACGAAGTGATTTCTCCGAAGACGAACAGTGTGCGGCTGTGCAAGCGCTGTGGAATTTGGGCTTTATAGAAGACATCAGAAAATCCAGAGAACTTCAGGCATCCGTGAAAGGTACAAAATAATTCACGTTAAACAAGTCATGTTAAAACTTTATAATTATGGGTTTTATTTATTCAGGTTATACCTCATACTTTAATTAATTTGCAAAATGGTAAAAAATAAAATAGCCACCATGTGGCTATAATTGAACATGGGATGCATAGGTATAAAAAAGAATTCTGGTAAGCAGTGTTTTTTAACCACATCTGGTATAACTTCCATGCCCTTTTAGCACTGGAAAAATTGGCAATGTCCGACAACAAACATCTCCAACACATCTGTGCACATGCTCTGGCGCAGATCAAGGGTCAACTTTCAAGTAAGAAATCATCGAGTCAATCAAGAGAAGCGCCACCAAGCTTCCAGAAAGCCATCTCAAAACCATTAAACTCTGCTACAGCTAAAACAGCTCCTCAAGTGATGATCAGCTACCAGTGGGATAACCAAGAGACGACAAAGAGACTGAGAGACAAGCTGGTCAAGGCAGGGTACCAAGTGTGGATGGACATCACACATAGGAGTATGTATTGCATAATAGCGTATTTTGAGTATGGGACGCGCCATTAGATTCTCGGGGGGGGGCTGGGGTTGGAAGTTTTTGAAAAAACTTTTCCCACAAACACTAAAAAAGTTTCTCCAACTAACTCACCGTGTATAAATGCACGAAATGTACCGAATTGTCCCAAATGTTTCTTCGTTTTTTCTTTGTTCTTTATAGCTCTATCCAATCCGTTACACAACCATGACAAAATATATACTGCTTATTTTGTTCTGATGAATGGACATGGTAGAGTTGAGAATTCCGATTTAGTTTTCAGAGATGATGATGACGACGACGACGACGACGATAATAATGATGATGATAGTGATGGCGATGATGACGATGACGATAATGACGATGCTAACGATGATGATGATGATGATGATGATGATGATGATGATGATGATGATGATGATGATGATGATGATGATGATGATGATGATGATGATGATGATGATAATGATGATTACCGCTTTCATTTCCCAGGAGGCAGTCTGCTGGAAGCAATGGCAAAAGCAGTTGAAACATCTTCACTGGTCCTTGTCTGCATGACAGAAAAATACAAGAACAGTGGGAATTGTAGAGCAGGTAATTTGGAAATGATGGCAAACTATTCATTGAATGAATGGGCACAAGCAGACTATTTAAATTAAACAGTTTATTGATAAAATGTGCCCTTGACATGATATAGTTCATCAGCAAGCAATATATTCTAAAGTAGCCTTTGTTGAGTTTTGCTACTTTCTATATATCTTGTCCTTAACTATTATAAATTGCCAACATGCGTTTCATATGAATAGGCTAAGCTTAGGCTTGTGTATTTTGCGTAAGTCTGGAGCGGACCGTGGATTTTCTATTGACCCAAGCGTGTGTCCCTTACATACCAACCTAGGTAAACAAACAAAAATGGTTTGACAAAAAAAAACCCACTATACTTACTCGCGGTCAAGTAATATGAGCAGCGGCGTCAATCCGTCTTGAAAAGTGGAAGGGGCAGTTGCGCTTAATTGCCAAAATGCCTGAAAAGAGCAAAAAGTGGATCATTCATCATTCAGTCAAAATATGGCCCTCCCCCTATTGTATGCAGCCCCGGGATGCAGCCTCAGTGGCAGTTGAGATTGGATTAGCACTTCCTTTCTCTTGACTGACCCAAAGGCTGACAGTAAAATTGTTCACTTGATTGTTGGAACTTGGGAGTGGCCTTCTTTCCATATAGGCCAACATGTTTATATAGGCTATTTAGCCTGGCTTGAGCATTTTGTTTGAGCCTGGTCCCAACAGGATCTAAGCGTGTCTCTACATGGAGCGTCCGTTTAAACAAATAATGAATTTCTGTACATTTGGTATTCTTAAAAGAATTTAATAGGTCATGATAATTATCACATTTATACATGAATGTTGGCAATTTACTATCCTGTCTGCCAAAATGTATTAAATTGAAGTTGTTTATTCTTTAAACAGAGGCGCAATATGCGTTCACGTTGCAGAAACCAATCGTCCCACTTCTTCTAGAACCGAAGTATAAACCTGACGGCTGGTTGGGAATCCTTGGTCTCACTACTCTATATCATGAGGTCACAGCTCCTGATCATCTAGACTCCCGGATATCCGCCATTCTCGCAGATATACAATCTGCTCTTGCTGACAATGTTGATGGTAAGTGGGGTTCCCAACACAGCCAGACCCACAATTTTGAGGATGGTGCGGAATTTCGCAAATGTGGACCTTCTTCCCAAAAACAGGAATTGCATTCAAAAGGTGCAGATGGACTTCACCCCTTTTTCAGTTTGGCATGGAAAGGTTGTCAATTGGTTAATTTGGATCTTCTTGGGCATTTTTACCCTGAAATGTGAACTTCTTTTGGTGGGACTTCTTTTGTGTAGGGTATGTATGTGTTTGCTACTGCAGCCCCTACCCCTTATACGTACGCACCTGACCTGATAGCAATGGATGTTGTTATTTTCTAGTCATGCTAGTGGTAAACAACAATAATTTATGCCTATCAAATAAGCATGAAAATATATATTGTTTTGTCCTTGTTATTCAATTCTGTGGAAAAGAATATTTCTGAAAGTAACTATATAGTGCTCAGCACTATGTCGAGTCGTGTGATTTCGGTGTTAAAAGCAAACTTTCACTTGATTTTGTCTCTTGTGGGGGTAAATAATGGGAAAAAAGATGTTTTCATTTTTTTATTTCGTGGGAAGTGGTAAAATCCAAGATGGCCGCCAAAATCCTATAAAACTGACTGACATATGCAAAAAAAGCTATATATCACTCTCAAAATATGCTAAAATGTAAATTTCAAACACTGTAACTATGTAGGCTTGTGTCAGACACTCAAAGAAAGATTTAATATTTCGGGTAAGTGGTAAAATCCAAGATGGCCGCCAAAATCCTATAAAACTGACTGACACAGGCAAAAAAGCTATATATCGCTCTCAAAATATGCTAAAAATGTAAATTTCAAACACTGGAACTATGTAGCCTTGTGTCAGACACTCAAAGAAGATTCGGGGTAAGTGGTAAAATCCAAGATGGCCGCCAAAATCCTATAAAACTGACTGACACATGCAAAAAAAGCTATATATCGCTCTCAAAATATGCTAAAAACGTAAATTTCAAACACTGGAACTATGTAGCCTTGTGTCAGACACTCAAAGAAAGATTTAATATTTCAGGGTAAGTGGTAAAATCCAACATGGCCACCAAAATCTTGTAAAACTGACTGACACATGCAAAAAAAGCCATATACCTCTCTCAAAGTATGCTCAAAATCTAAATTTCAAACACTGGAACTAACATTGTGTCATGCACTCAAAGATAACTTTAATATTCTAGAATTATGATTATTATTCAATATGGCGACCAATATGGCTGCTTATATACTGCTTAAATGTATATAAATGCATGAGTTTGTTTTATGATCACGTTTCCAAGTGATTATGTCTTTAAACCAAAAGCACAATGTTTTACATAACCAGACCCCTTGCCAGGTCCAAGATTTACGACATATCAGATACAGTACCTACTCATGGCACTAGTGCATGGTTATGCACCACTAATAGGCCTGGGCGATGCATGGAAATGATGAACTATTTGTTTGTGTGGCATCTGAAAAGGCTGTTTAAAATCACTGTAATTGACCAAGTTATATTGCCAAAAAAGTACATTTTGGGTTTTGATGCTTCGAAATGGTATATTTTTCTCATTATATGACACCTTTTAGCATTATTCGCCCTATCTAATTAATTGCATCTTTCAGCTTCGAGGGCGCAATGCCATTTTGTTTGCGGTTCAGTGCATTTAAACAAGAAAAGTCTCATTTCAACCTATGTTGAGTTTGTGATCATTTTTGATCATTAAATCGTCTAGTTTCACCTGGTATTGGTGGCGTTTAACTATATTAAAGCAGGTGAGAGTTCTAAATTTGAGAAAATTTCACCCGAAATCAGCCATTTTGCCATTGACAACAGTGTAATGGGTTTAGGGGTTTAGACTGCGTTATCCTAGATTCACGTCCCTTATCGGGGTTATTGGGGCACCTTATCTGGGGTTTAGACTGCATTATCCTAGATCCACGTTCCTGATCTGGGGTTAGGGCACATTATCTGGGGTTTAGACTGCATTATCCTAGATTCAGGTCCCTTATCTGGGGTTAGGGCACCTTATCTTGGTTTAGATGCCTTATCTGGGATTTAGACTGCCTTATATGGGGTTTGTGTTTCTTAACTAGGGTTTAAGGTGCCGTATTTGGGTTTTTTATACTGCCTTATCTGGAGCTTACGTCCCTTATCTGGGGTTTAGATGCCTTATCTGGGGTCTGGACTGTGTTATCCCCAGTTAACATCCCTTATCAGTGATTAAGGCAGCTTATTTGGGGTTTAGACTGCATTATCCTATATTTACATCTCTTATCTGGGGTTAAGGTGCCTTATCTGGAGTTTAGACTGCCTTATCTGGGGTTTACGTCCCTTATCAGGGGTTAAGGCGCCTTATCTGTATTTAGATGCCTAAAGAATATATCTGGGATTTAGACTGCCTTATGTATGGTTTACATCCCTTTTTGTTTCTTTTACATCCCTTATGGTTTACATCCCTTATTTGGAGCCTTATGGGGTTTAAATGCCTTATCTGGGGTTTAGACTATGTTATCCTAGGTTTACGTCCCTCGTCTGAAGTTAAGGGGCCTTATCTGGGATTTAGATGCCTTTTGTGGGATTTAGATGCCTTATCTGGTGTTTACGTTCTTTATCTGGTGTTAAGGTGCCTTATCTGGGGTTTAAACTGCCTTATCTGGGGTTTACGTCTCTTATCTGGGGTTTACGTCTCTTATCTGGGGTTAAGGCGCCCTATCTGGGGTTTATGTTCCTTATTTAGGGTTAAGGCACCTTATTTGGGGTTTGGACTGCTTTATCTGGAATCTATGTCCCTTAATCTGGGGTTACGGCGCCTTATCTGGGGCTTAGATACCTTATCTGGGGTTTAGACTGCGTTATGCTAAGGTTAAGGTATCTTAGCCCCAGGTAAGGATCGTAAACCCCGGATAGGGCCGTATAAACCACTGCTAAGATAAGATAAAGGCTAAATTCTACATTTTAGTGGTGGTTATTTTTAAATTTTGGGGTTTAAGGTCCTGTGCTGTTTTAGATTATACCAATGGATTTCTAGACCCTGTAAACATGGGCATAGACCCCAGCATCATACTTCTAGGACTTTCTGCACCCGAGATATAGCCAAATTAATTTTCACTGGCGGCCATTTTGAAATTTTGGCAGCCATCTTGGAATGATAGGTCAAAGGCAGTTGTAAATGACTCTACTGGATTCCTTGACCCTGAAAACATGGGTATAGACATCAGAATCGTGCTGCTGGGTGCTTCTCTGACCAAGTTATGGTGATTTTAAGGGATTTGGGCGGCCATTTTGAAAAACGCCCTCTACCAAGAGTTCCCCACACTTTTCGATGGTGCAGACCCCTCTCATTTTATTCAGCGTCCTCAAATCTATAAAGAAACACCTTCAAAACTTCTTGTACTCAACCCTAGAATGGGACTTCCATTCTGTATCCTACTAAAGCGCAATTTTTGAGTAAAATATGGCAAATTTTCAATCACGGCGGCCATCTTGGATTTTAGGCACTAAGCGGTCTTTGAAAAAAATTAAAACATGTTTTATTTCAATCTTTACCTTTCAATGTAATGAAATCAATTGAGAAATTGCTTTGTTCAACAATAGCGCTGTGCACTAATATGCAGTCCCTTATTTTGATATCCTGAATTTTGTCTGACACCATTTTACGGATGCTTCTATACAGGACCCATTCAGCCAACTCGACAAGGAGTGGAAGGTTCTGCCAGGAAATCGAAGAAGCTTGTACGCCAATGGAGCAGAGATGAAGTCCAACAGTGGTTGGAAAGCAACGAACTCACCAAGCTTCGCGAAGCCTTCAAGACATTCAAAGGCGGGCATCTGGAGAAATGGTATGCCAAATACTGTAAAAATAAGAACGCGTTCTACGACGATTTTGAGAAAACCTACGAATGCAACATTGATGCTAGAACACGCGTTGACTTCGAGGTGGCTTTTGAAGAACTATTTGAAGAAGAGTAATTATCGCGAAGACCACAAAATGACTGTACTACTTAAAGCCTTAATGTACGATCTTTTTAAATTTTTAGATTTTTCTTTTTTCTTCTAAAATGATAATATGCAATCATTATGAAAGTTCCCAATACATTTGGACGCGAAAAACATTGGGAATTTGCAAAGAAACAACATCATAAACTTCACCTCTATCACTCGAAACATATCGCACTATTTGGATCAGGACAGCGAGTGCGGCCTCAGAGTTAGTCTCCTACGCGGCCAGTTTGGTTACGCTCCCTCCACATGTGGAGGGAGCGTAACCAAGCTAGTTTTGTACGAGACTACGGTTTGCGATCGTGGCCGACATCAAGTCATAATCTAAAAAAATTATGTCGGACCAACAGAATCGTCCCGTTTTACTACAAATAGGACGAATTTGACAGTTTGCTCATAGATTTAAGTTATAACATGTGTAAGTATTACAAATATGCCAAAAAATCGGTTTTGAAAAAAATAAAGGTAAATTCTGAAAAAAGATCGTACATTATGACTTTAAAGATATACTACACTACTCAAAACAATTTAAAGCATCAGAACTTGAACTGGAAAATCCTGATTTGCATTCTTTCTTTGTCTGTTCTCGTGGTGCTGGCATAGTGTTCTTTTTCAGTGTCATGCGACTTCAGTACTCGGTATAGCGCAAGTTTGCAGTTGCAGTTCAATGCTTTAATAGTTTAAAGCTTCAATTTCGGACGGGCATGGAAAAATCCTTCTTCAGGCTGAACTCTTATCGTGTGGCACACAGTTTAATGTTTTTTTTGTTTTGTTTTTTCGGGATGATGATCGAATTTTGCAAACTTTCACATACAATAGGTAAGTGATAAATAAATAGGATTTTTGCCATTTGCCCAACGTAATTGATAATTACATGTACATGTATATTTTAAAGAGGTTTTTTGATATATTTCTAGTAGCACAGTAGAACCATTAATTATCGAATGTATGATTATTTAGCTTGTTTATGGTTAATACTCATTAAGGAGGTTAAGATTAGGCTATAGTTTAATATAGATGTTGTGTTAGATTAATAGTGGACTGTATGGATGGTATATTCTGGAGTCTGGAGGTAGTTCTCAAATTTAGAGCCTAATCTGCCTAGAAGAAAGTCGGTATATCCCATCCAGTGTTGTATATAATGTATGTGAAAATAACATAATGGGAAAACACATCTACTGGTTTATCCATTGACATATGAAAGAGAAACTGAAAGTTAGAATTCTGTATGACTCTTCAGGTTTAGTCAATGTACATATTATGTTGAAGTTATATCGTATTGTTTATATTGAGGGGAAATTGAAACAACTTGTATATTCTATGGATTTGTAATCTTAGTGTACAATGTACGTGGAAAATGTACAGAATAAAATTATTGGATGACATAAATGGGTATCACTTGCTGGGAGTGTAATTTAGCCCAGAATAGGCTAAGATATTGTCATTCTATACCGGGATTCTATATAATTAAAACAATTAAGTAGGGCACTTAATAGAATAGAATAGAATAGAATAGAATAGAATAGAATAGAATAGAATAGAATAGAATAGAATAGAATAGAATAGAATAGAATAGAATAGAATAGAATAGAAAATAGAATAGAATAGAATAGAGAACAGAATAGAATAGAATAGAACAGAGAATAGAATAGAACAGAATAGAATAGAATAGAATAGAATAGAATAGAATAGAATAGAATAGACAAATGATATAATGGAAAGCCTCATTTCCTTTCTCCTGACCCAAAGGCTGACAGTAAAATTGTTCACTTGATTGTTCTTTTCCTTTTTCTTTGTCTTCAAATATATAGGCTTTTAGCCTGGCTTGAGCATTTTGTTTGAGCCTGGTCCCATCAGGACCCGGGTGTGTCTCCACACGGAGCGACCGTTTAAACAAACAAACAAACAAACAAACAATAGAATAGAGAATATAATAGAATAGACTAGAATAGAGAATAGAGTAGAATAGAATAGGATAGAATAGAATAGAATAGAATAGAATAGAAAATAGAATAGAATAGAATAGAGAACAGAATAGAATAGAATAGAACAGAGAATAGAATAGAACAGAATAGAATAGAATAGAGTAGAATAGAATAGAACAGAATAGTGGATAGAATAGAGAATAGAATAGGATAGAATAGAATAGAATAGAGTAGAATAGAATAGAATAGAGAATAGAATAGAGAATAGAATAGTGGATATAATAGAGAATAGAATAGAATAGAATAGAGTAGAGTAGAGTAGAGTAGAGTAGAGTAGAGTAGAGTAGAATAGAATAGTGGATAGAATAGAGAATAGACTAGAATAGCATAGAATATGATAGAATAGAATAGAATATGATAGAATAGAATAGAATAGTGGATAGAATAGAATAAAATAAAATAAAATAGAATAGAAAATAGAATAGAAAATAGAATAGCGGATAGAATAGAGAATAGAATAGAATAATAGAATAGAATAGAATAGAATAGAATTTGAATAGAATAGAATAGAATTTGAATAGAATAGAATAGAATAGAATAGAGAATATCATATCATATCATATCATATCATATCATATCATATCATAGATTAGCAAGGAATAAGTTTAGTAAGAGGTAGAGGAATGATACGATATATCCGATTTAACAGTTAAACTTAAACTTATTTTGGTATAGGCCTATTTAATTATTTTCATTGTGATATTATTACAGAATAGTAAAAACATATTATCTTAAAATGTATTACGCTTACTCAGTTCAAAAACTCTTCTCAAGCCTCCTGGAGATTGTTTTCCAGATTCAGCCATTTAACAAAAAACTGTAGTGTACTTTATAATATTTTCATTGATCTTATAGGAAATGAGGAAACCAATAATTGCACTTATATATCTTGCGGTTCTAGAGTTAAGGCCAACAATATTATATAAACACAGTTCCTCATACACATGGGGCTGAAATGACACACCTAATATCAAGCATTGGGATTTCTTTTACAGCTTTATAGAACCCATACCATTCCTCTTGTGTGTCAGCTTAAACACCGCTTCCCTCCGACCCGCCTGAACCTTGGCCCTTGGGCAACATTATTTTGAAACAATCTACAGGTAGCTCCTCAATTTATATAATGAAAAGTATATTAAACTCGTTAATGTAACTCGATTTCTTTTATCGACATGTGCTCACTTTACTGAAATTCATAAATCGTCCTGCATGCGTCCTGGACATACTTTTGAGACACTTGTTTAATATATTTGATATGTATATACGTAGCGGTATATCGGTACGTAAATAGAAAGCAAAATTATAGTTCTATACACTACTCAAATTTGGCAAGCAAATTTATAGTTTCACGTTACTCAAATTTGGTACACTCACCGGAGCGCTTTTACCGGGTCAACCGGCGTCTTCAGCGGATGTTATTGCTCTGAAGATTTGTTGTTGCTAGTGATGTTGTTGAGACACCACCTTGTTTGACGTCATCTACATCTGCGACGTCAGCGGAGGTGTCTCAACTACATCATATACATTTGTTTACTATATATATATTTAAAACCTTTCATAAAAATGTACAAACCGCGAGGTCGAGTTTACATTATCAGTTTCGTATCTGCATGTTGACCTAATTGATTTAATTATGGTGTAAAGAAAATGTGTAAGGCTTGAATTACTTTTTTCCAATTTTGTAAGGATTAAAAACGGTACATTAGGCTAAGTAAAAAATAAAACATGTTTCACGTCCGGGTTTTCGAAAAAAAAGGAGGAAGAAGGGGCTTTTTATTTTCTATTTTTTATCGCAAAATTGGTGTAAATACCCATACTAGGAGCTGTTTTAGCGCACAATCCGTACATACAATAATGTCTGGAAAAAGGAGGAGGCCCTTTTTTATTTGTTGTTCTGAGAGTTACACCCCCTCTAATGATCACAAAACCTTCCTAAAATGTTTCTTGTATCTTAACAAGGTTATAGAAAGCATCCCAACTTCCTAGACATATTTTTTGAAAAGTTATAACTGAATTTCAAAAATAAAAATTTATTTGAGAAAACCTCAAAAAAGGAAGCGGGAGGGGACGTGAAACATGTTTATTTTTTTATTTGGCCTTATAAGATTTTCAGGTCTCCCGGCAAACACAAAACGTTTTACGGAAAATGTTTAAATGTTGGGTTTATCATGTTTATGGGCAAGCTTATATAGCCTAAAGGTTAAAAACGTTTCAATGATATTCGATATTCAAAAACATTTTGAAAACTTGCTGTAAAACACGTTATACAAAAAAGTCGACGCGTGACCATGGTGACGTTTTTATAATTTCACATTTCAATGGCATTAAAACGTTTGATCAAAACCAAAACACGTTTATAAAACATTTTAAAACATGTTTTTGTTTGCTGGTAATATCTGCTCCTTCCAAATTAATCACAAAACATTCAGTATAGTATAATTGCATTTGTGAAGGGCCCCAAAATAGTGTGTCGCAGAGCTACCACAAGCCAGTGCTGACTGCGTGCGCATCTGTCACCAATATTGGCCTGTTTAATTTTTACCGCTATTTTTTTGGCAGAAATATACAAAAAAAATATATTACAAAGCATCTTTTGGAAGAATTCTTTTGGTGATTAACACTTTAAATTAGTGAAAATATGTGTGTAAGAATGTACGTTTCTCGTCTCCAGCATATCATGGCGAGTCAAGCTTATTTTGATAGAGTTTGAGTCGGGGGGAGGGGGGAGCGCTTTCCGCATTGGACATGCATATTATGAGGCATATACTATTTGTGGGGCCTAATATTTTTAATTTTACATTATTTTTTGATCTCCTTAAGAATGCTAATTGTTAATCCCTAAATCGTGGCATGAATAAAATAACATAACGGTGATAGCAATAATATTGTGTTTGTCAGTGACCTTGTGTTTTCTTTCGTTTTCAATTTCACAGAAATCAAGTAGAAAGTGCTGGAGATAGCTTTCTTTACCTTTATTTTTACCTTATGAGATCAGAAAAATAGGCAAGAGGCACACGTTACGTTGCATGCCTTCATTTTTCAGGCAACGATAATTTCAATTCAGTTAAAATGCCCTTTTTTTCTTTTTTTTTTTTATTATTATTATTAAAAAATACTAAGTTTTGCCAAGGGAAACATTCCCCAATCTAAATCCTTTCTTGGCTAAATTGACCACGAAGTTGATTTGGTCAAAATCCCGCATACAGGCGTCAACATGGGGGGTGATTGTATGGACCACCCCCCCTTTATCAAAAATATTGGGGATTTACGCCTGCGTTATCATGGTTATACAACATAGTGTAAACATCGATCATTTTAAGTATGACAAGGCCTGGATGGGGTAGACTATATTGTTGGTCGAAGCAGGTAAAAAAAATCGATTTTCATATCTAAATCAATATTGAAAAATAACACTTTGATGTTTTGTAAAAGTTCATTCTGTAAATCATATACTTTGAAAACTTGCTTGATTTATTGTTGTGAACGTTTTACAAACGTTTTGTTGTTTCAGCCCTCTTTACAACATAACTCAGGAACCGTGCAGGATCTACAAAAGTATATGATATTTGAATTCTTCTACACACTCGCTATGAAATGATTGATTTTTACCAAAGCTCACTACCATTCGCAAGATGCTGTGAACTCGTAACAGTTTAAAATAGTTGCTAAAACCTTAATATCGTATTTATTGCAGATTGCTTATATTTGATCGTACTCATGGTACTGGATATATTTAAATTTCGAAACCTGGATAAATTTATGCACGAAATTCATGGCTATTGACAATTTCTGTGAACGTCAAAGAATTAAACGTGGTTTTTATTTGAAATCAGTCAACTTGATCCTTATTATATGGAGAATATATTCAATCTGGCATACGTACCTGGTGGGTCATTTTAAACAGTCGTGTAAATATGGTAAAAAGATTTCAGGATTTTAAGGTTTTTTGTCGATTATTATGTGACCCGTTCACGCAAAAGCAGCTGTGTATGTTGAGGTGAGGCTCATATATCCATACATGTTATTGAAATGGGGGCTGCTCATAAGAAAATAGGCTCGCCTCGTTGGTCAACCAATTAATATTATTTTTTAATTGTGTTCATTCAGTGGGGAACCCGAGGGAGTTTAGAGGGGTCCCCGTATATCCACCCCGTGGGGGTAACACACACTGTAAAATATTAGAGAGTTTGTGAAATGAAGTTTGAAACCACAAACTTTTAACGTCTAGAGGATTATAGATGATATGTATTCAAACACACTCTGCCAAGCCACTGGATGTTGGAAGTTAACGCAAGAATCTACAGTGTGCCGTATATTATGATGAAAATACGTCAAAAATATCGATTTTCATTATGTGAATATTGTCAATATATTATTGAAAAATAACACTTTGATGTTTTGCAAAAGTTCATTTTACAAACCATATACTTTCAAACCTTGCTTGGTCGTTGTTTATGTAAGTGTTGCAGGTGCTTCAGCCCTCCTACAACATAACTCAAGAACCACAGGACCTACAAAAGTATATTTGTGATATTTGAATTCTACTACACACGATTTTTGCAAAAGCTGACTACCATTCGCAGAATGCTGTTAACTACCAAATCGCAACATAGTGTCAAAACCTTAAGAACAATTATTGCATATTTCCCCATAGACTACATAATTACCTCTTCCAGTTGAAGTAAATTTTCAAACTTCATTTCGCAAACTCTCTATACCGTTATTTTACGGCACTTTACCGTAAAACTGAATTACTATTTCACTGAAAATAGGCATGTTAGTACCGTTAGACTGGATTTTTGTGTGTGTGTTTTAAAGTGTTGCATCTTCTAATTTTTTTTAAAGTAAATAGCTATATTGTCCTGACAGATTGTGTTTTAATGCTATTTCAAATAATGTGCATTGATTAGTTACGGCAACAACTGTAATTTCAACGGTAGAATGTTTGGCAACCCAGTTGCCAGGTATTTTACCTAAAATTTACATGCTTTCTACCGGATATTTTAAACAGGATTATGTGCATTCTACCGTACTTTTACGGTAATATACCGTAGATATGCCAATTATACGGTGAAATACTTGTAAAGTCGTCGTTTTTACGGTAGAATGCTGCCAGCTTAGTTGCCAGGTATTTTACCGTAAAAATTCACGGCAAAATTTTTACAGTGCACATGTGGGCATACACACCCCCGCCCCTTATAGGCAGTTCTTACCAGGCAGATCGCCAGGTTCTTCTATGTACATATTCGTTTTGCCCGATTAAAATTAATTTAACTTCCATCTTGGACCTAAGTTGTGGAATGAGTTACCGGAAAATGTTGCATGTTGTGTCCTGTTCCACCTTATCTGCCTTAAGGGCTGCTGTCAAAGCACTCCAGAATTAGCTTATTGGGCTACTCCATTTAAAACCCACACTACCCTGGCCTGTGGTAGATTTTGGAAATATCTTTCAAATGGAATTAGCACATTCGCAAGTTCCATTTAAAACTCACCCTCCCTCTGTGGAAGATTCAGGTTGAATCTTTCTCAGAGGGTGTATGAAATTCAAATGGAACTGCCTAATGTGTTCATTCCATTTGAAATTCAAACTCCCCCTGTGGGAGATATTTCCAGATTTTCCACAATCTTCCACAGGAAAGGGGTAGTGTGGATTTTAAATGGAATTGAATAGTCCATTTTGCTTGCTACCATTCCCTCTATGTCTGTCTGTTTTGTCTTGTTTTTCTTTTTGAATTTATTTTTGTTTGCTTTGTAAATTGTATGAAGGGCTTCCCTGCTATTGGGTTCTGAAATGCACAATGTATTTTTAATCCGTGTCCGCCTGGTCCGACCCCCTTGACATAAATCCGACCCCTGATACGCCAACCATAAACATTTTAAAATATATATATATATTTCTTTTAGCTGTAAAAGAGAGTAAATAAGTAGGGCCATTGAACAATTTTTAATGACCCCAAATTTGTTAAAGCCTTATTCCATGTACAAAGGTACGAGCGTAGTTCGTTCGTCGACTTTAAAATGCACGCCACATGCACACCAAAATAACAACCAAAGGTCACGTTTTCTGGTTTTATTACCATGTCAGATTTGTGTTTGTTTGTTTGTTTGTCTAATTGTTTCACTTGTTTGTTTGCCATGTTTGCTGTCTGCCTGTTTGCTAAAGCAAGTTTGGTACATCAGGCTGGCAACACTTTGAAAGTATTTTTAATGAAACAGTGTAATATTCCTTATATGGAATAAATTCATGTTTACTGATATAAATGACGCAGACAATGGCAGATTTGGCACAGTTTGTTTGAGACCTCCTCTTTCAGACAGTTACTCAACCATGGAATAAGTTATGGTCACAAATTTGGTGTCATTTTGACAAGAAAGAACAATGTTTGTATTAATATGAAACAATTGTGGAAATAAATTTCAAATATTTCTGATATAAAGCCGTTTTGGAAAATTTCCAAACTTTTTTGAGGAGTTTATATAAACATATGGTAGGTCCTTACCATGTCCGCACGCGGATTAGTTTCGGGAGCCAAACTTTTTGACCAGATCAAGATGCACCATTTTGTGATATTCTGAACATTGATCAATTGCATATCTTTTAATTTAATTATAATAAACAATCATGGCTACTCATCTTGCTCCCAAGGGACACCCACTTGTTTTCACTACCGACCTATGTTTACCGGGACTATCAAGGGTTACACCAAATGCGGAAGGATTTAGTGGTGTGCTGCCTTCTAAGAAAAAAATGTTTTTCTTTTTCTTTATTTTTGTAATCAGTGTTAAACATCTTAAAAAAGTCTCATTTCTTTTTATTGCTAGTCGCTCCAAAGTTCTAAAACAGCGCTTCAAACAAGTTCGCACCTAGTGAAAAATGTGCTACTTTTTGCACTTTTGAGCATTCTAGGGCCAGAGCAACATAGTAGGCCATGTTAAACTGTATTTATATTCCCGTTGATATCAGAAAGGTGATATATTTCTCACAAAAATATTCACAAACACAATTATGACATGGTGGACAAACAGTATGTGAGCATTACACCCCCGCTCTTTATCATGCAGTATTATAATGGACATGCCAAAGGCCTATAATCTAAAGTTTGGGGGTATGGGTAGATGGAACGTCATTTTGGCACTTTAAAATGATAAATTTCCAAGTTGTGTGTATTATTGTGGCAAGATCTAAAATTAAGAAAACTCATCATTCAAATTGTTTAATATATTTCTCTCTTGGGAATTGAATATTTGATAATATCTTTAAAATATCGGCATTTTGGGCCGTGTATTACGAAAAAAGCATGCATTGACTTTAAAGTCTATTGCGACCCAATTAAAGGGTCAGTGATTGTTTTAAAAACGTTAATATATGAGTTTTGTTCTTAAAATTACATTTTGCTTCAAAATAATTTCAAAGATGTTTCACTTTTTCTGCGCCGGGATAATCAAAAGTGACCACTCCTATGATGTTAAGGCCAAAATAGCTCAATTTCTATAGCACGGTCTTTTTTGTCAATTCGACGGGAACTTGTGTTTTGAAGAAAATTTCGGGTGCGTTTAAGAATAAAATGGCGTATTTGTAGACGGAAATAGAAAACAGACCTTTTTTCTTTGCAAATTGATCAGTTTCAGGCAAAAATCTCAACTTTTTGGCACTTAAAATCAGGTATCAATCATGCACATAGCCTAAAAAAATGAGTCTTCGAAGGGCGCACACCACTAAATAAACTCCCATTGAAATACGTGTAAATATACATGAAAGTAAGTTTGTTTTTCTACCCCATGTAAAACCATTTTTCATATTTTGGTAGCACCAATGTCTTGAATAAAGATTGAAATTTAATTTAAAATGGGTTTTTTGACACAAGTTGAGACTAACTTTTAAGCTACGGGGACCTGAACAGCGCCACCCTTATTTTCAGCTTGCACGAATGCCTCCTTACCATGTCCGCACGCGGATTAGTTTCGGGAGCCAAACTTTTTGACCAGATCAAGATGCACCATTTTGTGATATTCTGAACATTGATCAATTGCATATCTTTTAATTTAATTATAACAAAACAATCATGGCTACTCATCTTGCTCCCAAGGGACACCCACTTGTTTTCACTACCGACCTATGTTTACCGGGACTATCAAGGGTTACACCAAATGCGGAAGGATTTAGTGGTGTGCTGCCTTAAGGGGGGTTGCTACACCCCTTCGTAGTTCTAGGGAAGCGACCGAGAGGATGATTTAAGGAAGCCCCATCATGCACTGCGAAAGTGTTATCACTAGTGTTTCAACTGCCGCTTTACTTTTCAAAAGATGTTGTTTTAGAATTGTGCGTGTGTCATTATTACTTGGTCGATTTCAGAACAACAGTGACGTGTGTTTAAAGGATAATTCACACCTTCTGTAGATAACTTAAAATGTGAAACCGACCAGCATCTTCACAGCGTTTTTTTTTTTTTTTTGTAAATATAACTGTTCAAATTAACCATGTACTTCTATGTAGTATAGCAAAGCAGTGGTGTCACACTGCTCGTGTGCTGCACAGTAAACCCAGTGGTATGGTGGGTAGTACTTAAATTATCCTCTGGACAATGCTGGAAGCGACCTAACCTGCATGAAATTTACATGTATGCACAAATATTATGTAGTCCTAAAGGTTTCTAATGGTATAATGATCCTAACTAGTAAGTTGGGGACGAGTCTTTGGAGCGCCATGTGGACCATGAAAATTTCATTATGTCTCTTTATTAAAGTAATGTAGTAAGAGTATAATATTAATAATCATTACCTTGAAACCAGAAGCGTTCAAATTCAGTGCTAGAATATAATGTTTATTGACTTGTGCTTATCTTAAATAAAGTGAAACTTTACTATTAATAAGAAATTACGCTTCAGGAGTTCATGGAAAATTATTGCACAATAATATTGACATTTGTTTACAGTCAAAAACGATTGATATCTTCAAAAAGAAAAAGTGAAACCAGTGCTTTAGTGACCTTAGTCAGAAATGACGTTTACAAAGATTCATAGAAATTCACATTTCTCGATTCATCGCTTAAAAGATATTCGATACAAAAAGTGTACCTAACTGCTGTAAGAATAACCGAAGTATATGAAAAGAACATTTTTGATGATCTGGTGGAGTGCTACATAATTCTTTTGTAACTCATTCTTTAAGGGTATACGATGTATTGTAGGTCGAAGCAGCAAAAAAAAAGTAGTTCACAGCATCTTGCGAATGGTAGTGAGCTTTAGCAAAAATTGCATTGCTTAATTCATAGCGAGCGTGTAGAAGAATTCGAATATCGCAGTTATACTTTTGTAGGTCCTGTGGTTCTTGAGTTATGTTGTAAAGAGAGCTGAAACAACAACACTTTTGTAAAACGTACATAACTCATTAACAACAATATATTAAGCAAGTATTCAAAGTATATGATTTGTAGAATGAACTTTTGCAAAACACCAAAGTGTTATTTTTCAATAATATATTGATTCAGATAATGAAAATCGATTGTTTGGCTGCTTCGACCAACAATACCTCGTATACCCTTAAATGAATCATCCGCTTTTCAAGGGGAACACAATATCAACTTTAGTCATAAATTCACAAACACAATTTTTCACAAGCACAAAATAATAGTCTATATTTTTGTATGTGCAGTTGGCAGCAAATAACTTTAATTGGGAAATTCCCCTCTGTTGCGCAGCCTGGTCTATTATACCTTCACATTTTGACGTTTGTTCTGTATTAAACCAATAATAATGTGTATGTGCACCAAAAATGCCTTCAGATGGGGCTTCATTTTTTATTTAAATCTAATTTTGAGAGAGCATCCCCCATTACACCCCTTGTGTGTGGCGCCAAAGTCAAATAAAAAAAAAACTATGCCCCCCCCCCCCCAACTTTCCATCTTATTCTATTATTTCCATGCATAGATCGATTGACGCACCTATTTATTGGCCAACCGTGAATGCTCTATACTTCTTAAGGGTAGACGAGGTATTGTTGGTCGAAGCAACCTAAAAATCGATTTTCATTATCTAGATCAATATATTATTGAAAATTAACACCTTGATGTTTTGCAAAAGTTCTTTCTACAAATCGTATACTCTGCAAACTTGCTTAATTTATTGTTGTTAATTAGTTATGTACGTTTTACAAAAGTGTTGTTGTTTCAGCCCTCTTCACCACGTAACTCAAGAACCGCAGCACCTATAAAAGTATATCTGTGATATTTTAATTCTTCTATACGCTCGCTATGAATTGAGCAATGCAATTTTTGCCAAAGCTTACTACCATTCGTAAGATGCTGTGAACTACCAAATCACAACAGTTTAAAATAATTAATAACCTTTTAAGGCCATCTTGATTTAATAGTTTGTCTCATAGCCACCGCGCACATTGATAAAATCGCCCGCTTTTTGCGAGTTTTCCCCTGGTTTGAATAAATTTCGAAACCATTCGCAAAAGGTTAAACAAGGTTTCCAGAAAACGTTCAAATGTCGGGTTATATAAAGGTCATATAGGATATAAAACGTTTTCATAACATTCAAAAACATTTGTTGATACCATATTGCAAATATTCTAACATAATGTTATTTAAGTGTTAACAAAATATTTAGGAAAAAAATATTTTACAATAACATTTTGAAAACATTTTAAAAATATTATTGTTGTAGTGTGCTTTCATACAAACCGTTTTAAACTGTTTCCATGACCATTATATAACCCAACATTTAATGTTATTAAAACGTTTTTTATCTAAACCAAACCCCAAAATATAGCATTTTTAAAACGTTTTAAAAACAATTTCGTGTTTCCTGGGTATATAGCCTATTCCTTTTCCGTGTCCTTATAAACCATTATAGGATACAAACGGTATACCCTGAGACAGTATGCAAGGGAGCATATAGATATCACAAAAAGAGACAGAAAAACAAATGAGTGGATCAGAAGCATGACACAGGTCACCGATGTCATCCAGACTGTGAAACAAAAAAGTAGCTAAAAGTGGTCTTGGGCTGGTCACCTAGCTAGAACATCATAATTCATATGGACGATGGACCAAACTGGTTACAGAATGGATACCTAGAAATGGTACTTGGCACCCAGGAAGACAGAAAGTTAGATGGAGGGGTGAAATTACAAAATTTCTTGATGTAACCTGGAGAAAGACGTGGAATAAATCAGAGCGGCGTCACCTTGGAGAGGCCTTCACTATGCAGTGGGTGGATGATGCCCGTGGCATTGCCCGGGGACGATGGCTTAGGATGATGATGATGATGACTTTGAGACCGGGCTTTGAGACTACTTTGATGTGGTGTTTAACAAGATTTTGAAATACGGATCCCCCTAAAAAAATATATATACTTTTATTGCAGCAAGGTCATTTTGTCACCAAAGTATTGTTCGTATTCAACAGAGCACGGCAGCGTCGCATGAAAAGTGGTACTTTATTTGTTCAAACTTCCTACTTAACAACTACTCAATAATGATCATAGAGGGCGACAGTAGCAAATCAGTTAGGCTCCCAGGGGTGCTGTGCAGATCTTTTAGCTTCCTTTGGCTAAAAAGTGAACCAAAGGAGGTTAGTACCCGGGGGGGGCACTTCAATTTGAAATGGATATAGGTGTAGGGCTGGCGCTTTCGCACTAAGGGGCATTCGGTGAGAGCAACATGTAAAAAATATGGGGTCATTGGGTGAGAGCATGATTTTTGGCATTCGGTGAGAGCAAATGTAAAAAAATATGGGGTCATTGGGTGAGAACATGACCTTTTTTTAAATGGAATCTTTGGGTGAGAACCAAAACAGCGCCACAAAAACCTCGAAAATCGAATTTCTAGTTCTAAATAGCTTCAAATTTCTTTATTTTTTCAAAATAAGTAACAAAATCAGTGATAAATGAAAGTTGCTGTTCAAATTGAACTTGTAAGGGTCTTTGGGTGACAGATCAAATGGAAAAATAGGGGTCTTCGGGTGACAGAGCGCGGAGCGAGCATGTGTTCGTAAAAAAAATATGGGGTCTTTGGGTGACAGCGATGCTGAAAAGGGGTCTTAACAGCCCTACATACGCGTCACCTCCAAAGTTGAGTGCCCCCGGGGTTAGGGGTTAGTATTTGTGACACGATCTTGTCCATGCGGGGGCCAAAGGCGGCACATTTGAAACTGAGATAAAGGTAAAAATATGGAGCAAAAAAACAACAATAAAATACATAAGAAAATAGACATCAAAAAACTTCATAACTTTAGAACTATGCTATACCTTTGGTGTTTTCAGTAAGGCTTATTGTAAGTATAATCAGCTCAACTTTCCTGGTATAATAATTATAGAAACTGAAGTTTCAAAAATACCTCCTTTGGCCCCCATGACCAGATCGTGTCACATTTATGCACGCCAAAGACAGTTAAAATCATCCCCAAGCGAGGGAAATGTTCAATCTTTAAGGAGCAAAGAGGAACAAAATTCTTTTTGGATCTTTATATGGCTCCTTGATCTTAATGAATGAGTTACTCTTTTGATTTTCACTCTTTTTGGAGTGCATAAATACTCACTCATTTGGTTTACTCTTTTACATTAGCAAAGATCAGTATTAATGAGACCAAAGTTCCAATTATTAGAACATATTCTTACGCTGTCCTGTATGTAGCACACCTTTCAACCTCTAGTGTAAATTTATATTTTGTTTCCACAAAATGTTAGTTTTTAAAACAATGATGTGTGATTTGAATAAAGAATAGATTTTAGTTTTCACTGATAGCTACTGATCACATTGTCCCCTTTTAATTTCGAGCCAAATAAATTGAGGTAAAACGAAGAAAATTGCTATTTTATTCCAGCGCCTACAATGCGTGTATTGGCGGAGCTCAGCCACGCTTCACACTGATGTAAAAACAAGACGTAAGATGAATATCGATATACACACAGTTTATGCGTCAAAAGAGACAGTGCCTACAATGCGTGTATCATCTCGCCGATCGTATTATTATCATGATTATTGGCGGAGCTTCACGCAGCTGATGGGATGTACAAACTGTGACAAGACGTAAGACGAATATCGATATACACACAGTTTATGCGTCAAAAGAGACAGTGCCTACAATGCGTGTATCATCTCGCCGATCGTATTATTATCATGATTATTGGCGGAGCTTCACGCAGCTGATGGGATGTACAAACTGTGACAAGACGTAAGACGAATATCGATATACACACAGTTTATGCGTCAAAAGAACAGTGCCTATACAATGCGTGTATCATCTCGCCGATCGTATTATCATCATGATTATTGGCGGAGCTTCACGCAGCTGATGGGATGTACAAACAAGACGTATGACGAACGTATCCATTTCTAAGCGCTCTTTAAGCAAAGTCATTCTTCATTGAATTTACAACCGTATGACAAAACAGGCGAAAATAGTAACTTTTTGCACATAATTGTGCAATTTAAAGAGAATTGGTCATTGCTCATTGAAACGAATCTAGTATAATGGAAAATATAAAAATGCCGCTCTTACATTTAATGACATTAAAATTGAAAAATATTGTGAGGACCATTCGGAGTTTACTCTTAAAACCTACCGTAAATCTTGGTCAAAATTGGGCGTGAATAGACCGTTTTCAAATATTTACAGCATTCGCCTTGCTATAAACAATGAATGGCGTCATCTGTTGACGTAATGAAAAAAGGGTGTTTTTATCAGAAAGTGTTAACTTCCGTTCGATATAAAAACTTTTCTGATTGGATGAAGGGAACATTCGGGACTTTGACAAAAACCAATCACAGAAGCCGTATTTTCCACTAGTCACCAGCTAGAATCCCACACACCGTAGCGTAGCCAGCTGCGGCGGGTGGGCAGAGTGTCACCTGAAAAAAAACGAAAGAAAAAGTGCCCCTCTGACAAGAAATGAATAGAAAATCTGGAGGGGAAAGGAAAAGAAAAGAGACAAGGTGCCCCTTTTCCATCAAAATTCACCCCGATCATGGGCCAAAGTAGTAAATTATAAAATATGTGCAAGCTACCCGGGAGCTACCCACAATAAAGCCCTTTTCATCCCCACACTGCGTCATCATCCTTATATAAAAAAAATTTAAAAAAATAGTTTCTATTCTACGATTTGCGCATGATCAGTACCACATATGGTGTTAATACTATTATAGAAAATTCGATTTGTTGTCAGGTAAAACGCAGGTTTTGTTTTCAGTACACTAACTCGAAAAGCAATACACTAATTAGCGGGCCTTGCTGTTTGCTGTGGATATCTTTAACTGCATTTTATAAGTAAAGATTTTGAAATCCAAAGTAAAAATTGTGATATATTCAACTATTTGAGAAATGAATTTATACAAAGGAACCCGTGTAAAATCCAGGTGCTGTATCTATAATACAATGTACATTATCGACTTTCTTTATCTGCGTCAATAATAGAATATCGATTTCAATCGAATTGAATACATGTCTCCATTTTGAGTTTGTACTACACCTCTGAGCGACAAAGCGATCGATTTCTAGCCAATCAGATAGGCCTCCTTTTCTTGCGTTCGGTGAAATGCCAATCGCCCGTCGCTCACGGAGTATTAAGTTTATATTTATAACACTGGCTGTTGACACTGTGCCCCATCATGGATGAAAATAGTGTAAAACATAAAATCATACCAATAAAGCCAAAAACCAAAACCGGTATATGTGTAATGTATGATGCAACTCATATTTTCTTTCGTCTGTGCCCAAAAAAGATTTTACCCTCCCCCTCCCCAAGAAAGCTGGCTACATTCCTGCTCACATAGCTCTTATGATGCTATGCACTCAACCATGTAGTGTAGATCTTGCAAAATCATTAGTTCTTTGTCTGCATTACCTCAACGCGCCTGGCCAATATCATTGTAGGCCCAATAGGGCCCTATATACTGGCCCAATCGGCACAATAGGGGCTTTATTGCGAACTTATGGTAGTTTCTATCCCCTCCCTCTCATGCGATGTGAAAGACGCATCTCATACCCTCACCCTCTTCCACCTCTATATGCATCTCTCTCCACTCTCTCCCTCTCTCTCTCTCCCTCACCCTCTCCCTCTTTCTTTCCCTTTCCCCCTCCCCCGTCTTTCTTCCTCTTCTCCCTCCCCTTTTCTCTTCCTCCCTCTCTTTTTCCTTTTTTTAGGGATCGCCAGGGGGTGTCACCCCCTACCCCCACCCCCCTGCCGACGGCCGTGTAATTGTTCGTTGCTCACGATGTGGAAACTCCATTTTCTACTTAAAGCCATAATGTATGATTTTATAATATGAAATTGGTTAATTTTGCACCTAAATTAATTCGGCCAAATTTGTTGTCTTTGTAGGTCAACAGAGCAAAGTTCGACATATTATAATAATTTAAAAATTATGATAATATGTCCTCCCATAGAACTGCATGTTAATTAAATGGCCAAAATAACCAGTGGGGTTTCTTTCACTTTACATTGTTATTTCAACCTAAAATGGACAGCAACCCTTCCAGTCAGTTATTATGAATATTATTTCAACATTTTGAATAAAGAATAACAAAATTAAATTTTGATGGAAATCGTACATTAAGGGATCTAGAATGAGCGTTTATGGCGTTTCGACAGTATTTTTTGTGGGACATGAGAGCACCTTAGACGTATCGAATTGCATTCTGAATACGAAGCATGTCTTTCTGATATCAAATAATTACTGATCATTTTTTGAAATTCACGATATAATACAAATTTTATGACAAATTTTTCAAATTTGATAGTTTTCAAATTTTTGATATATAACAGTCCTCGAAATAAATTTTATAAATCTAATGATATATTCTTAAAGTGTATGTAGCTGGGAGGAAAAGCCGACGATCAATTGAAAATTTTGACCTTTTATATTGAAGATATGGATTTTTTTCCCTAAAAGACCTTTTTTTATTTTGGTGTTTTGGGAAAAAAATTCCATATCTTCAATACGAAAGGTCAACATTTTCAATTGATCGTCGGCTTTTCATCCCACCTACATACACTTTAAGTATAAATCATCAGGTTTATAAAGTTTACTTCAAGTACTGTTAAATATCAAAAATATCAATTTTTAATGATTTGCCATAAAATGTGTATTACATTGCGAATTTCAAAAAATCAAAATAATTTGATATCAGAAGGACATTCTTCGTATTCAGAATGCAATTCGATATGTATGATGTGCTCTAATGTCCCACAATAAATACTGTCCAAACGTTCATACCCTTTCCCTTAAGGCTTTAATATGGAAATAGAAAAATCATGTGCAATTATTATTTCCTTTACTCATCCCCTCCCGGAGGGGGTTCTCCCTAGTTGAAGGTATACGGGGATATGTGCCACGGTTTTGGGGTACCTTTAATTTTGATATATCGATGGGTGGGTTTTCAGTGGAGACTAATGCGCCCAATTTTGGCGCATTTGGGCAAAAGTGCCCCTAAAAGCGTCCAATAAGGGCAAATTTGGGTGCTTTTTGGGTGTTTGTTGTGATAAATTGGTATACTGATGGGTGGCAAAAAGAGCAAAAAGTAGGTATAGAGAAAGTCAGCATCCGAAAGTCTGCGTGGCACATCCCCGTTATTTTTTTAACAACCCCCGGCAGCTCCGGGCATAGCTATATAAGATCAATATAATATTAAGGTAGCGCCAGGGCTATGACACTCAACTCATTTGCATAGCAAAATGACCCGTCTCCTCTGCAGCCAATTTGGTTCCGCTCCATCGAAATCAAGCTGGTCACGGAGGAGACTACCCTCCTTTGTGTTTGTTCATTTGTGTATGGAGAGCCCATCTTGGAGTCCGTAATGACTTAGGCTACGCTCTCAGCTAGAGTCCGACGCTGCATTTCACTAGAAATACCTTTTCTGTGAAATCGCTATAGAGCCAACCGGGAACACGTATTCGTTTTGAAAATATAGCATTAAAATTAGTATCACCCTTGTGGCCCCGTGCAGTGGAAAACCTTAATTCTTTCATTAAAAGGAAATTAAAATTAAAAAAACACGGATCTACCTGTGCACATATAAAATGGGCACAGCAATTTATCTCAAATATGAATGAATTTTAAGAAACATACGGGATATGATGAACATTGACCTGACGCCATGATAGTAGGATCTATTAGTCGTTTTATATACAATGTATATACCGTATTGTCATAATACCAATATTTGTCATTATATATAATGAGTAATATTTAGCAACGTAAATGTGCAGTTCATATGCACAAACGAATACTGATCTTTATGATATTCAGGTTTTGTACATCACATTATAACATGTCACATAGGAGGTCATACGTGTTGACCTTCATCTATTGTATTTGTTCATCTGTGTATGGAGAGGATTAACGCCATTAAAACTCCATCAGTATTAGGGCGTAGTTCAGTGAACTCACCGTATTGCTATTCCAATTACTTTGATAATACAGATAATAATGTATTAATGGGTCGAGGCGATTGCATTGAAAAACCTAATAAATTATTCATAACTGTTACGTAATCAATCGATAGTGCGGACACTTTTCATTTGCAAACCACCAAAATTCGTGATCTTTTAGCGTTGGAAAAGAAACCACGTGAATAGAGTGCACTCTCAAGAATATCAACTCTCTGGTAGCGCTATTGGACATATAGATTTTTTTTAGTTTGAATACCGTATGTGAAAGTCCATGCTCTCCTCATTACAAGACTGAAAATCTTATTTTATTCGAACATCCGGTTACCAAAATATGATATGGACTGTAAAAAATGGCGCTGATACCAAGAAGTTAGCAACAACTTTCTTTTTATTTTCGGCATGCACTGTTGCAAGATAATTTTTTCATTTAGTGAAGTGGCCGGAACTCGACACACCCACTTGTCTTTTAGAATGTAGTTTTTTTGGCCTTGATGCCTATACTTGTGTTAATAGTTGTAGCCGCAGTTTGTGGCCGGCCCTCACCATGCTCACGAACATAGCGAGCGCTCAGTTTGGTCATGAGACGAAAATACTGCGACTTTTCGTTCATCCAAAACAAGGCAAATCTTGAACAATAAGGTTGTATTTGGTAAAATAAACTTTTTCATTTTAATGTTACAAACTTGTATCTTCAGTAGTAAATAACATTTTAATATCAAGAGTTGGAGGATGTTTAATAATCGTTTACCAAAAGAGAAAAACGACAGTTATGTTATCTTCAGTAGATAGCACTGCGAATTTAAATGTATATTTACCCACTGTCACGAATGTATGGCAATCTACTTATGTTTTAAAAGGCAGCTATTTTATAGTTCTTACTACCTGCATTACTTATTATATTTTACAATACATACCAAGGTCGCAATTCTTTCACGGATTTATTTAGCTTTGATGTTTCAATAGGCCTGGTTCACTCATGCATTGGAATCTATTATGTACGGGTTAATATGGGGTTGAATCCGTGGGTTGTATTATTTGACAGATTTCAGATCAGGATTGTACACATGAATGATAACTACTCTCTGGTAATACACTTACCAGCAGATATATGCCATTATTATGCATAATAACAGCGTAATAATCTCTAGATTATTCACCCGATTATCCATGCCGCAGTGAGTATTATGAATTAAAGATTATTTTATATAATTGCGTGTAAGATTTAGACGTGCAGGACAAGCACGACTACCCAGAAAACTTGTCGAAACTGTATTACAATACTGCACGCTAAATACCTATAGGCCTATACTACACGCTAAATACCTGTGCTACATGTACGGATAAGGAAAGAAGCAGAATGGTATGGAAGGTAACGTATGTTTTTGTCGTATGTCGTATTATCCAGCCTGTATGTAGCAGTAAGTAATAGAGGCATGTATAAAATCTGTTCCACTGCACAAAATCTGAGTATATAAAGTTATTATGATCAAATCCTGGAGGCCACTTAGACTGCGGAATGATAGTCAGTCATTTATCTTTTGGTCGATATGACTACCATTGTTATAACGTATTCAACTTTATTTTTTATCTCGATAATTCCACGTAGCTTGTAGGCCTACTACATTACAAGTGGAACTGATTATCTTGAGCACAACATGAACACAAAGGATAGCAAAACATATGGTTCTGGAACTGGTGATATTGAAAATGGACATTCTATAAATGGTTCCAAGAAAGACGGAGATGATAGGAGCGGATCTCCCTTTTCCGATGGCAGCGCCAGTTCTGCATCTTCTGCTAAGGAGTTTCCATCCGCACCGTCAACACAGAGAGGGGAGGAGGAGGAGCAGCCTTTGAGTGGTAGAAGGAGGAGATTGGCATTCTTGGTAGAGATGGTCCTCATCTTTGCTTTATATTTACCATTTGCATTACTGGCACCGTTTTACCCACCGAAGGTAAGAATGGGCTGTTCAATTAATATGGAAGATTTAGCTAAAGTCTTCCACAGAGGGAATATGAGTTTCAAATAGAATAGACATTTGGGTGACTCAAATGCTCACTCCAGTTGTGGAAGATATATAGGTAAAGACACGATACAGGGGGAGTATGGGTTTTAAACTGATTAACCCTGATTAACCCTGACCTATTATTACATTTGAAAAACATACTCCCTTTGTGGAAGATATTTCTAAAATCTTCCACAGTGGTAGTGTGGATTTTAAATGGAATAGCCCAATGGGGCGAACCGTTTATATTTGACCATATGTTTCGAACTCGCATCCAAATAAGGGGCTGTGCAATAATTATGAGCCCCGGTGCACAGTGTCATCGACCCTATATCTTCATGGCAGGAATCGCCATGGTAGGTTGAATCCATGGCCATGATTAGCCATGCATTTGGTTCAAACCTTTAAAGCTCTTTAGAACTAATAATAAGTCGAGGGACATAACTAAGGCTACTCACAATGCCGGGTAATTGATCTTGGTTGTGCGTGAATAAGCTTGTATACTCCATTGAGGTCAATGGTCATCGACTTTTATACTGCCTACAGTGAGTGCAGCTGTACTACACGCTGTAGTCCATACAGGGTATTACAGGACCAACGCAATATAAAATGGTCCGATTTTGAGTTCAAAGCGCACGGCCAATTTTCAAAGCGCATTCTAGCGAATATCATATCTGTTCAACACGTATTTTCAAGTGTATGAGACCACATCTGGTTTCTTGAGAAAAATTCATTTGCGGGAGATATTCATCAATTTCTAACCCAGTATTCGAAGATTTTCGTCTGATATCAAAATCGTGCATAGCAATTCACGTGTATCGATCCCGTTATTAGCCAGGCGGTGTCGGTGTGCGGTGGTCGTGTAAAATTTGGGGGTGGCAAGGATTTTGGCCAGCCGAAAGTGGGGAAAGCAATTTTTGGCAAAATTGGGAGGGAAGCTTAAGGTCATTCCACCCTTTCTTGAAACATTTTTAAATCAGTATTTTATTTATTGATTTTTTAAATATGGTAGTACAAAGTAGGTTTTCACAGTTTTCTAACATACTGGGCAGGGGAAACGAGAGCGAATGAGCCAAACATAGTGTCACTGTCCCACTACTAAAATGTCTTGATTGCAAGGGCGTATCCAAGGGGGAGCCCCCCCCCCCCCGAGATTTTTCAGGAATGAAATGGAGACGGCAAAGAGTAAAGTGCATGTCCTTATTTCTTTTTCAGGATGTGAAGGGGTGGGATCAACAAAATTTTAGACCATAAAAGAGGGATCAAATAATAGGCCCTATCCACCCTTTTTGATGTTCGAGGTTCAAACTTCCCCCTCCCCCACCAAAGCATTTATGAACACAATGCATTAACCCAATGCACGATGCGCCCCATCGACACCTATATGCTGTTTACGGAGAGTTTAAGGTCACTCTGAACATTGCCATCTTCAGGGCCGGATTTACCATAGGGCCAGATGGGCCCGGGCCCAGGGCCCCCAAATTTTTGGGGCCCCCAAAATTGCCATTTTAGCCGAAAAACACCATGTTTTGGGCAAAAAATTGCAAAATCGCGCGCACTGGCCTGTTATATAGCAAAGGTCAGCTTCAATTTGGGCTAAAATGGTATAAAAATGAATTTTTTTTCGCGCCCTTCGTGCGCAAATCTCATATTAGAAGATCAAAACTTGGCCACTTGAGTGCACATGCCTTCCTCACGGTGCGATTGGGGTCTCCAAATTTTGGCCTGGCCCAGGGCCCCAAAAAAGGTAAATCCGGCCCTGGCCATCTTTAGTTAAACGCAACTAAACCAGTAGCAAATGAATTTGGGTAACCACATGTCATTTTTAATAGCTTCATTTGGCCGTTGTTGTTCGGTTTAGGGGCAGAATTGATACACATTACAGACGGTCACTGAATACAATCATTCTCTACTTTTGGTTCAAAGAATATACGCAATAATTTAGGATTGTGGAGAAAGATTGCTAATTCATCTGTGTTACACTCCTATTTGCTATATTTTGTCTTTTAAAATATTATTAGTTGCCTATCATATGCGCTCTTATTCAGAAACACGAACTGCACGGTGTCTCCCAGCAAAACTTGTACTTTTTCATAGTGACCGTAAAGTTTTGCATTTTGCAAAACTACATATTTTGCCGGGATATTTTGCAGTATTGTAATATATTATAGTTAATCAAAACAGCTGAGAATAGTGCTCGATACTATTAGATAGTAGAGCGTGTAATAAAATACATAAAACAGCGTAATTATGTTATAATAGCATGATTTTATTACTCGAGAGTTTCACGCCTCAACGGCGATTATCAGATAGGCCTACAATTGCTAACAACTGAACTGTAATTGTGCAGAATTATGTATTTTTGCCTATGCAAAACAACCCCACGCTTTTGGAAAGTATACAAAATATCATATTTTGCAACATCAGTAGGCCTATGTGGTTTTGCACGCAGCACCGGCATTTACGCCTCAGGGAAACGGGGCAAGTAAGGGGCAAAATGGGACACCTAATTTTACTCGGCTATAATACTAATACCTGACAAGTGACCAATACAAAACAAAATGTTTATCACCAAGAGTCTAGTAGACTTATGTTTCACAAAAAATGGTGCCCATCGGCCTCCGGCTTCATTATTTTATAAAGGCGTCCAAATTTACCCCATGCGAAATTGTTGCTGTAAAGAAGCTGGGGTAAAATGGGACAGCTTGGGTAAAATGGGACGCTATTGATTTACTATGGGATTTTTTTTTTTGTTGGGGCAAGATGGGACAGTGCGAGTTGCCACACAGTAAATCAATGGCGTCCCATTTTACCCCAATTTGGCACATTTCTAAAAGAAAACTTTTCTTATAATTTTCGAAGAAACAAGTAACAATTTGTGTCTTATTTATAGAAAAGGTGGCTTAGAATGTATTTTTTAATTTGAGAAACACTAATCCGGGCCATTGATTCAGATATTTAGCCTCAAGTCGTGACCTCTGCTTAGACATGAAAAAATCGAATATTTATTTTGATATGTTAAGATGGTCTTCAAATTTCACACCACCAAATAGTATTATACGGCCGTGCACCCTGAATGCATTTCTCAGAAAAAGTAAGCATTAAAATGAGCAGAAATTTGCATAACTGTGGCTAAATTTGGATCGAATATTTATAAAGATTTCTTCGAGGACTATCAAAAGTATCAAATTTTAAAAATTTGCCATAAAATTTGTATTATATCGCGAATTTCAAAAAATCTAAATTATTTGATATCAGAAGGACATTCCTCGTATTCAGAATGCAATTTGGTGTAGGCTATCTGATGTGTCTGCAGTCCCACAAAAATACTGTGCAAACGTTACTGTCAGATCCCTAGAAACTATATCCCTTAGCGAATGAATATTTTGTCTCAGGAAAAAGTGGCAACGTGAATTTAAATGTTGAGATGGGGAAAAGTTGTTGAATTTTAGTTTCAGTTAGGGCTAATTTGTTTGTTTTCAAGAGGATCTGAAGGGTGAGATATTACATTTGAATATGTTTTGTAAAAATGCAGTGTCTGTATTATTTTATGAAAATTAAAGTAGCGCTGTAGCCCGTTTGTAGCCTATGTATGTTAAACCCCGGTGTTAATCACTGATTTTCAATTTTTGATTGTAGTGCTGCTCAAGATCGCTTCTCAGAGGCCTAGTGAAACTCCTCGTAGGGGCTGTCGTGAACAAAGTAGTCTGGCATTGGTATTAAGGGATGGGGTATGAACGTTTGGACAGTATTTATTGTGGGACATTAGAGCACATCAGACATATCGAATCGCATTTTGAATACGAAGAATGTCCTTCTGATATCAAATAATTTTGATTTTTTGAAATTCGCAATGTAATACACATTTTATGGCAAATGATCAAAATTGATATTTTTGATATTTAACAGTACTCGAAGTAAACTTTATACATTTGATGATTTATACTTAAAGTGTATGCAGGTGGGATGAAAAGCCGACGATCAATTGAAAATTGTGACCTTTCGTATTGAAGATATGGATTTTTTTCCCCAAAACACACAAAAAATGAGGTCTTTTTGAAAAAAACAACATTAGAGCACATCAGACATATCAAATCGCATTCTGAATACGAAGAATGTCCTTCTGATATCAAATAATTTTCTGATGATTTATACTTAAAGTGTATGCAGGTGGGATGAAAAGCCGACGATCAATTGAAAATTGTGACCTTTCGTATTGAAGATATGGATTTTTTTCCCCAAAACACACAAAAAATGAGGTCTTTTTGGGAAAAAAATCCATATCTTCAATATTAAAGGTCAAAATTTTCAATTGATCGTCGGCTTTTCCTCCCAGCTACATACACTTTAAGAATGTAATCATTAGATTTATAAAATTTACTTCGAGGACTGTTATATATCAAAAATGTGAAAAATATCAAATTTTAATAATTTGTCATAAAATTTGTATCATATCGTGAATTTCAAAAAATGAAAATTATTTGATATCAGAAAGACATTCTTCGTATTCAGCATGCAATTCGATATGTCTGATGTGCTCTCATGTCCCACAAAAAATACTGTCGAAACCCTTAAAACGCTCATTCCAGATCCCTTAATATGTGTGCATGCACAGTGCACAGTAGTTATTCAATTTGTATCTGTAGACCACTCATGCAGATCCAATTTGATTCTAGGTGAATTTGATAGTCAACAAAATCTTCAAAAGAGCCATCCATCATAAATCATATTATGCATGCAAATTTACGCAGACTATAGGCTATACATGTAGATTCCTATTAAATAAATTGTATATCTGTGTAGTTCTCTAAGGGGCCGCCGCTACAAACTTTTTAGTGCAACATGTCTTCGTTATTATTCTATAAACTGGTTCTATTTTGGAAATATGTTAATTGTATCGGCAAGTTTGCGTTTGTTAATTCGGATATTTTGAATTTGAATATTTTGTCTGTCAAGCTGTATTTGAACCCAATCGGGTCGTCAATTAAATTCTTTGTAAGAGAACGATGCGAACACACGAGGAATCAAAGAATCCAGAAAAAAATGTAAATTTCATTTACAGTTATTTTTGAGGCAATTTGCCCAAATATTGTGATTTTGACACGTAATGAACCATTGTAGTCTGTTTAGGACATAATTTGTTTTAAACTATTTTTGGAATCAATGGAAAGTGACAAAAAAAGTGACAAAAACCATTTAGAAGTGCTTATTACTGGCATTTTGTCCCTAAAAACACACTCGTTGTTTGTATTTTGTTGTAAGCCTTCTTCGTGTGCAAAGAGTTTGGAATGGGGTTTTGACCACAACATGGCTAAAACAAAATATGCTTAAGGGATGGGGTATGAACGTTTGGACAGTATTTATTGTGGGATTCTGAATACGAAGAATGTCCTTCTGATATCAAATAATTTTGAAATTCGCAATGTAATACACATTTTATGGCAAATGATTAAAATTGATATTTTTGATATTTAACAGTTAATAAGTAAACTTTATAAATCTGATGATTTATAGGCCTACTTAAAGTGTATGTAGGTGGGATGAAAAGCCGACGATCAATTGAACATTTTGACCTTTCGTATTGAAGATATGGATTTTTTTCCCAAAAACACCAAACAAAATAGGTCTTTTGGGGAAAAAAATCCATATCTTCAATATGAAAGGTTAAAATTTTCAATTGATCGTCGGCTTTTCCTCCCAGCTATAAGATATCAAAAATGTAAGAAATATCAAATTTTAATAATTTGTCATAAAATTTGTATTAGGCCTATATCGTGAATTTCAAAAAATGAAAATTATTTGATATCAGAAAGACATCGTATTCTTCGTATTCAGAATGCAATTCGATATGTCTGATGTGCTCTCATGTCCCACAAAAATACTGTCGAAACGCTCAAAACGCTCATTCCAGATCCCTTAATTGTGCCCAAAATTAGTCAAATGTACAAACAATATCAGTATCATAAATCAGGTCTAATAGCTCTAAAATGTTTTTTTTTTTATCATAAATAATAATATTATATTGCGTTAAAACATGGGCATTTAAGGCATTTCGTGATCCATAGCCTCATCTCCACACTTTTCTCAAAAAAAGTTAAGATTTTTATACCACTGGAAACCTCTGGCTACGTAATGTTTATGTACCAAATATTTCTTGCAAATTAATTCGTTTCGCAAAAATATCGTGAAATTTGAATTTCGTTCTGGTGTACCATACCGGAACGAAATTACAACACAATGTCTATGGAGCAGTGTAATACACATAATCATGCATAACTCGCAAACGCAAAATCGGAATCAACTGAAATTTTGGGAATAAGCTTTTTTCGTGGATATCTACTGAAAAATGTCATATTAAAAAAGAGAATGCTAGGATCACGAAATCCTCCTTTAATTGTCATTAGTTATAATGAGTGTAAGGAATATAATAATAATGTTCCAAATTTACCCAAATATATAAGCAGTGCAAATGCCCCCAAAATGCTGGTAAGATGCTATAGGCAATCGGTAAACAACACACAAAAGTCAAGTTTAACGGTAAACCAGAGGCAGAAACACAACCAAAAATTTATAATCCTATGTCTATAGGCCTATTATACGGACTTTTGGAAATACTGGTATAAATTATGGGGCATTTGATGAGAACATGATATTAAAACAACGGAGCCAAAATGCTTGGATTGGCTTTGTTATTAAAACAATAAACAAAAGTGATTAAAGAAAGTTGCTGGTCAATTGAAAGCTATTGAAAAATAATAGGGGGGCAGATCGAATGGAAAAAATAACCGGTGTCTAGGTGACTTAGGTGACAGAGCATGTGTTCGAAAAAATAACATTGGAGTCCTTGGGTGACAGAGTATATTTCCAAAATATAGAGTCTTTGCCCGGGGTCTTTGAGTGCCAGCGATCCTGAAAAAGAAGAAAGGGGGTCTTAGTGATATGCGTCAACTGCAAACTGGGAGTGCCCCGGGCATTACATAATTAAAATGTTCAACGAAGATTTACAGTGCCAACGAAAGTATATATTAAATTTGTATATTTTAAATTCCAGTATTCTGTATAAATTTGTGTTTACATTGCAGGCAAAAGACAAAGGCCTCTCGCCCTTTCAAGTAGGACTCCTACTGGCTCTCTTCGCTGGAGTTGCCTCTTTGTTTTCTATCCTTATTGGTCAATTTGTAAGTGTATTTTCAATTCTTCAAAATGATAATGAAATAGGTCGTAAAGACGAAGATGAAAAAGGAGGAGGAGAATGGTGATGATGTTGAAGTTGTTGATGATTATGATGCACCACAGATATATCTGTGGATGCACAGTGATGATGATGAAGGTGAATAAAATGAAGATGATTACGATGTCAATGACGGTGATAATGATGACAATGAAGATGGTCGTGACGAAGACGATAAAGATGAACATGAAGATGAAGATGACGACAAAGAAGATGAAAATGAAGATAGATGAAGATAATAGATGAAGATAGGGCCTATAGTTTGATCAGCTCATAATCGGCGGGCCTTATAACATTGCGGACTAATATCAATATTATTTATTCAAGTCCTATACCTTGAATACTTACTCAAACTTGCACAATAGTGACCAGACGGGTCACTATTAGGCCTATCACTCTTAACGTGGGTCTATATACTTTTCGGCGCAGTGGTAAGAGTTAAACCCGCCGATTACGAGCTGATCTAACTATGAAGATGATTAGATGAAGGTGGATGTAGAGATGGAGATGGTGATGGAGATGAAAGTGGAGGTGGAGGAGAAGATGGAGATGGAGATGAAGATGAAGATGAAGATGAAGATGAAGGTGGAGGTGGAGGTGAAGGTGGAGATGGAGATGAAGATGGAGATGAAGGTGGAGATGAAGGTGGAGGTGAAGGTGGAGATGGAGATGGAGATGGAGATGAAGGTGGAGGTGAAGGTGAAGATGAAGATGGAGATGGAGATGGAGATGGAGATGGAGATGAAGATGAAGATGAAGATGAAGATGAAGATGAAGATGATGAAGATGAAGATGATGAAGATGAAGATGAAGATGAAGATGAAGATGAAGATGAAGATGAAGATGAAGATGAAGATGGAGGTGAATACAGAGGTGAAGGTGGAGGTAGAGATGGATTTTGATATGTAATCGTTTGTTTCCATTTTAGCTTTCTCATATAGGCCCCAAGTTTGCATTCGTCGCCGGTGCTTTTTTAGTCGGAGGGTCTTCAATTCTTATGGCGTAAGTAGAATTAATAACTTCTTGTATTTTACTCAATCTATAAAACGAACACTGACATTATTGTCAAAATATTGTTTAAATGGACATTCAGGGATCTGTCAATCCCAAAGTACACTATTCCCCACATGCCAACCTTTTTTGCACTTATAGAATAATTTAGATAAGAATTTTTAAATTTAATGTTTTTCTTGAAAATGCCCAAAAATGTTCATGTAGAAATTATTTGTATTAGAAAAAGTGCTAACTGGAAGTATTTTAAACCTACTATGGATGTGGCACTTGGTAATTGAACATTTAATTTGAAAATAGCAAATGACAAAAGGAGGTTGGTGCCATTATTTTTTAACTTATAGCTTTGAAACAACACTTAAAAATGATTTCATACATCCCCAAGCAGATTATCATGCTGATTGATTTCAATATGGTTCCCAGCAGATTATCATGCTCTGAAACACCATCAGACATAGCAGTAAAATATTTTTTTGTATTAAAAAAGTGCTTACTGGAAATAATTAATTTGAAACTAGCAAGTGAAAAAATGTGGTGATTAAAATTGATTTCATACATATACCGAAGCAGATGCTCTGAAACACCATCAGACATAGCAACAATAATAAAATTTGATGCTAATGTATCTTTTTAAATCTAAAATGCATTCTCATAACTGGTCATCTTGCTGGTTGGTTATACATTTGGAGGGATACACACATATTTTCATGTAAATGTTTTACAATTATTTACCGTTACGGTGTATCAAATCGTATTTTGGTTCTGATGTATAATCCAATGTATAATCATGCTAAATTTGAAGCAAGCTACGATTTACAGAAGCAAAGTTATAAGAGCGAAGGTAAAATAAATCTTAATCGATTGTGATTAGGGACCAATCAAATATAAGATTTAGAATTAAATCTTTAAGATTTAAAATTCAAATCTATAAAATTAATTTTAAATCTAAAATTGATTGGTCCCTAATTATAACCTTTAAGGATTTATTTTTAAATCCTTGTTAAAATTTCGAGTGTACTGAATGACTCTTGTAAAATACTATCACTAACAATTAACTGTCAGGAAAACTATTAAGGTAAGAAAAAAATCACTTACGATATTAGCCATAACTGTGGTGTTCTATGCATGGGGATTTAAAATCACGTTATTACATGTATGACTTTAATTCAAACTTGCTCTGTTGTCCTAAAAATACAATGACTGAATCCAGACGTGAGTTGGGACATGTGTAACATTACAAATATGCTATGCCAAAAAAAATAAATCGGGTTTGAAATAAATTGACCGCACATTATGGCTTTAAAGGTGCGCGGGACTCCCACGCTTGAATCCCGGGTTCGAATCCTGATATGATACTTTTTATTATCGTTTTCTTTTTCCATCCCCCATTTTTTTTAATGTTAAAATATATATATTGCACTGGGAAATGTATGTTTTGCCCTTTTTTCTGTAACGCTACTGCATGTGTGCGAATAAGAGCCAAAAATCGAGACCTCGAATGCATCTTCACTGTAGTGTGCCTACAATGCTTTTTACAGTTTTCAAGTGTGTTCCCTAAAAAACTGCTTCCCAATCCCATGCGCCAGTTCGGCCGGGTTTTTTGTTGTTTTTTTGTCCTTTTCGTCATTGTTCTTAGACGTTGTTTTTGATACTTACAGTCGAGGTTAGTATACTTTGATCGGATCGTAATCGGCGGGCCTTATAACATCGCGGATTAATATCAAAATATTTTATTTTGAGAAATTTCTTGTGATATCTCACCAGGACCATCACGAATTATTAATTCAAGTCGTATACTTTGTCTACTTTCTTTAACACACAAAGTATAGACCAGACAAATCAACTAATAGCATTCTTAATGTGGGTCTACTTTTCGGCGTAGTAAAAGCCTACTAGAGATTTCCCGCCTATTACGAGCTGATCAAACTATCGGTCCCAACAATAATATTCTGTACCAATAAGCCAATATTTACATCTAAATTTAGTCCACAGGTGCAGTTAACATCAGAGGTCGAATTCTTCTGGTTTACACTCGCTACCTTGTTTGTGTGGGCTATCGGGCATGCTGCAGCTAATACGTCGTGTACGGCAATGATATCTTACAATTTCCCTGGGAATGAGGCGATTCTCTTCGTAAGTATTTGATTATCATGATCATACATTAATTGAGTCCAGTTGGCAAAAGTAAAGTATGTATGTTGGATACATATGCCTCAGTTTTACCATAATCAAAATGGTTAAATATTCCCCAAACGGCAAAAATGTACATAAATCATTCAATTAAATTAATCATGATGCTGCCAACATGTTTTTCGATCTGATCTCATTCGCATTATTTTTCTTGACCGATATTCTTGGTAATTTGTTTATCGTTTGAATAAGCTTCTTATTAAAAAAATGAAGCTTCTTGGGCGATAACCTGGAAAGCGAAAAAACATCAAAACCCGTGGATTTCTCCATATTTGAAGGTATGGGATTGTGCCAAGGTTTTGGGATACCTTTTCAGCGATTTTGGTATATCGCTTGGTGGGTTTTCAGTAGAGATCAATGCGCGCAAAGTCGGGGCAAAAGTGCCCATAAAGCGCCCAATTATAGCGAATTTGGGTGCAATTTGAAAATTGGTATACTGATGGGCAGCAAAACAGGAAAATGTAGAGAAATCGGCATCATCCGAAAGTTTGCGTGGCACACTCCCGTATAATTTGTTTTCGAAGACCCACCCCCCCCCGCATCAAAACTGTAACGAGTGCATGAACTATTTCGATGTCTCATTTCAAAGATAAATTTGGTTTGTTTGTTTGTTTGTTACCAGATTCCTATTGCTGCCGCACCCAGAGGTACACTGCTGCCCAGCTACTCAATCGGTACTCTAGAGTACTCGTGTGGGTACTCTAGAGTACACACTTCGGTATTACCTGACGTAACAGTACACACACTTGCATTCGATTGGTATTGTACTGGTACTCTAGAGTAGCCACAGAGAAGATGGGCATCAGCGTACCTCTGGGGTCGGCAACAATATGAATCTGGTAGTGTAACACACACTGACTACAATCATGACAATGATGTTTTCAAATTGTTGTACATGCAGGGCATAATGGAGTCTTTTATTGGACTAGGATTTCTTCTGGGCGGACCGATTGGGAGTGGATTCTACAGGGTGAGTTAAAACTTTTTCGCCTTGTAATGGCAACAGAAAAGGAATAGTTTGCCCTATCTAGGGCATTTAGGTCACCACCAACAGGACTTGACCCGTTTCACTATGTTACCTATACCCATAGGTAACAGAACGTCTCAGATATTGCAAACTATTCCTCATTGAAATTACCCCCGTATAAACTTTATACTTTATAAAAATTATGGAATTGCACAAGTGGCTAACGTATTTATCCTAATAAGTGGCCCACTAGGAGAGCATTATGCCAATTCTGTTGCTTAAATCTCCTTTGTTCTATTGATTCGCAATCTGCAATACAATAATACATTCTCTATACAGGATTGGTCACCCGGTGACCAGGCACTTCGGCAACAAAAGCAACATTTTCAATTGGGCAACTTTTGAATATAGTGCATCTTTATCATAGTCGCCATGATAAATTTATCCGGGCTGTTAATGGGCTATTCCAGTTACATCCACACTACCCCTGTGGAAGATTTTGGACATATCTTCCACAGGGGGAGTATGAATTTCAAACAAATGGAATTAACACATTTGCAGCTCCATTTGAAACTCACTCTTCTTCAAGGAGGATTCAGGTTGGATCTTTTTCAGAGGGTGTATCATAGAAATTCAAATGGAGCTGCCTAATGTGCTGATTCTGTTTGAAATTCATATTCCCCCAAAATCTTCCACAGGGGTAGTGTGGATTTTAAATGGAATAGTCCAGTGAAAGCTGAACTTAATTTAGCTCGTACACAGGAAACACTAAACAAAATGTAGAACATTTTAAACTCTCGTCTGCCCCCATCAGGTTGTTTTCCCAGATAATGCGTAACTGGCTACGATGCTATAAACTTCAAAATTTAAATCTATCTCGTTTTGATTTAATGGGGCACAGATTTTGAAGAAGGCTTATATTAAATTGTCTTCAACAAAGAGGATTGTTATAATGAAGTGTTCATAAATACTTTGGTAGGGAGGAGGTGGAAAATATAGGGGGATGAACGAAATTGAGGTCCTAAAAAGGGTATACAAATTAAGTCCAAAAAAATAAACAAGTTTAGCGTCCCCGCCCTCTTTTTTTCGAGATATTTCAAATTTCTTTTTATATTGTAATTTTTTATATAACTTCTTCTCAAAGATGTTTGAGAAGTTGAAATTGTATACAGCCTTGTAAATGTATAAGACACATTTAAGAAGAGTTTTGTGATCACAGGAGGGGCCTTCCTTCCAATACAATAAAAGTGTCTCCTCATTTTCAGATATCATTCACAACACCGAATACACTAAATAAGGAGTTGAATATGGGTATTTAGAGCAGTTTCGTAAAAAAAAAAAGCCCCTCCTCCTTCCCTGTTTTCAAAACATCAACATGTTTTTATTTTTACTTGGCCTAATAGGGGGTTCAAAAAATTTGAGGGTAAAAGTACAGGGTAAAATGTACAACAAGGCATGCACATTCCAAAATTTTTGCGCGCTCAATTGTGTACTCTCAAGCTTCAAATCAACAAATTTGTTTACACTTTACAATTATGTTGTAATGTAATTGTAACTCCAATGAGTAATAACTCCAAAATTGAGTTAATAACATATATTTCTGGTTTCTTTTTTAGGACATGAAGGGCGGGATCAAAAAAATGTTAGGCCATAAAAAGGGGGATCAAAAAATAAATCCACCTTTTTTAGCGGGATCTTAAAAATTTTGATGTCGGAAGTTTCAACTTTTCCAACCCCTTTATTAAAGTATTCAAAGTATTTATGAACACTCCCTTATAAAGCAGTATTTTTCTTTTTCCTTTTCTGATAGATGTAGTATGTACGGACATTTTTTTAAATATTGTTCTTTTTTGGCACTAATATGCTTCCGTACCTTACGTGATAGGACGGTTTGACTCTTTTACTTTAAAAGTAGAAGTCCACTAGAACATTTGTGACGTGTCATGTCAAAAGGAGATACTTTTGGGCAGGTTAAGAATTTTGAGATTTTTACACATCTTAAATAGAGATATTTTGCTCCACAACGCTGTTTTCCCCAATGAAATCGGACATTCATAAGCGAAGAAATTGAGTTCGGAAATTATGGTATTATAAAATGGGAAATTGAGATATCGGCCTTAAAAATGTTATTGACAATGTTGAGAGTAGGAATTAACTTGGCAGTTATATTCCGGTCTGAAACTATCAGACAATATTTTTAAGTTTAATATCATCACAAATTTGCAAGAAACCCAAATTGGGAAAAAAATCGCCCCATATTTTTGTAAGTTAATTGGACAGACGTAATACCTTTTGGACTTCCTTATCATAATAATTGTGGTATAAAAATGCAATGCCTTGTTGCCTAATCCTATTGTGAATCTTTACTCTTCACTGGTCGCATCATTTATCATGATTGGAATCCACTGATATCATAACAATGGATTGGAATCATAACAATAGCTATTATGCCTATGATTCATGATAGCTAGCTAGCTGAGCTGAGGTCCGGTTCTAGGATCTTATAGCTCAAGAAGTCGAAATTTGAATACATAATACCAACATTAAATCCATAATATCCAATTTGCGTCAAATTCTTATACCCAAAATGCTGAAATAATAAACATCTCAAAAAAGTAACTGACCCCCCTTAAATAATGACCATTATTCATAAACAGGAGGTTGTATTACAAATCTGTAAAATGCGCTGGAAGCAGAATTTATTTCTGCGCATTTTGACACCTCATTTGCAGCAATTGACTAAATATTGACGTCACAGCGTACATTTAAGGAGTACTACACCCCTGCCCAATTTTTGTGCCTATTTTTGCATTTTTCTCAAAAATTATAGCGCATTGGTGACAAGTAAGATATGTATATTATAGGGGCAAGGACTACAACTACTGCACTGGAAATTTTATTTCAGCACAGACAACAGTTGTGGAGTTACAGTCAAAAATGAGGAAAACCAATATTTGATCAATAAATCAATAACTACTTGCCTTGAGTTGCTGAATTTTCAGTGCAGTAGTTGTAGTCCTTGCCCCTATAATATACATATCTTACTTGTCACCAATGCGCTAAAATTTTTGAGAAAAATGCAAAAATAGGCACAAAATTGGCCAGGGGTGTAGTACCCCCTTAAATCAATGTAACCCAAGATTTGAAAGTTGCAGTAAATTCTATTGATTTGTATTCAGTATAATGGAAAGGAAATCTGTGTAATGATATCTGTGTGTTTTTGTATTGTTGTAAGTGCAACTTTCAAATCTGGACCTCACTACATTAAATTGACCGGTGTTTTATTGTTTTCTAGGCTATCGTATCAAATGAGGTGTCAAAGTGCGCAGAAATAGATTCTGCTTCCAACGCATTTTACAGATTTGTAATACAATAGCCCGTTTTTGAATAATGGCCATTATTTAAGGGGGGTTAGTTACTTTTTTGAGATGTTTATTAGGTTTACATGTAGTAATAACCGTCAGGAAGGTGTTCTGTCCAATTTCTTGTACACCTTTATAGGGTAAGAAAATACACACATTTCGCACTGTATAACTATACCTAATACAGTGCAAAAAATAATAACGAATAAAGAATAAGGAAAGGAATGATCTTCATTCATCGGCCTGTAAATAGGCCTACATCTTGACCATGTAAATAGGTCTAATCCTGATTCCAGCAAAATACAGCACTATTCTTGTTTTGCCAAATAAAACATAGCTAACCATTTAGGTATAGTTCTAACCGGCAATAGAAGTCAAATTTTGGAAATAAAGGAAAATGTGTTTTAGAGAGTTTTTCGTATGACGTGACAATCATGCCCAAAGACTTACACTAAGACTAATTTCAGGTTATGCATTTTCCCCGGCATTTTCTAATAATAATTATCTTTTATAACCAATAATGCAAATTGACATACTGTTTTAATTATAGGCATTTTCATAGCCTATACATGTACTCATGAGCACATTCTTATTCTACGCGGGATTCTACGGGAGGGGGGTCTTTCTTAAAATGTTGAATGCTTAGACGTGTGCCAAGTCTTTGAATGTAAGAAAACATGCAAAATTGAATGTTTTTGGCCCATTTTCCCTCAAATTGCACTGATAAAATATGATTTTTTTGCCAGTGAGAAATAAAGGATTAGGATTTAGCTATGTTTCATTTGTCAAAACAGGTTAATGTTTTTTTAATTAAACAAATTTTAGTGCTCTATTTTTCTGGAATAGAACAACTTTAAAGACGCTGGTATTTTCCTTGTTTTCAGGTTGGTGGTTACTCTCTACCATTTTATGTATTCGGAGGTTTTCTGGTCCTTCTTGTTGTACTCAACTTTTTCACTGTACCTTCTTATAGTAAGTATACTCCACTATAAAGAAAATTCAAATATGTTTTTAATACAAATCATGCATTATTTTGGCAATCTATAGACCCTGCGCAGTCTACAGCTTCAAGTTTCATTTCGAGTACACATACAACAAGAAATTTCTTTAAAAAAAGACAATGCCTCAAGAGATTCCAGCGGGCACCATTTGTTATTAGCTTATAAGAGATACTTGGAATGCTAGCTTTAAGCCATCTTGCAATGGTAATAATTCTGATGTATTTAATGCAGGAATACCTGCATGCCGGGTGGTAGTCCGAATAACCAAAACAAAATATTCATTTACTGACATGATCGATGGACCCTGCATTTTTCAATACATTGATGCTGTAGCCTTCGTACAGAGTGAAGAAGGCTACACACAAGGAAACTAGACTATAATCACGTATCATGTGCCCCGGATGCGTATAGATAATAGAGGGCCTCCTTCAACTCCAACTTGTGACCACAGAAATAGCTTAATAACTGTGTAGGAAATACAAAAAAATTGAAATTTCGACACCAGAAACTTCAGGTTGAAAGTCAAAAAGTGTCAATTGGTACACCTTGATACAGAAGTTATCATACAGTGATAGTAAGATTTTTTCAAATAAAATCTCTTTTCTGTAAAATTGATTACTGTTCTGAAAAATGTTGCATAATGGGTACTTGCTTTTTTGTACAGTAATTCATTGTAAGGTACCGTCAATGATGGTCACAGAATTTGAAAAATACATTTGGCCATAGCTTTGCTAATTTTTTCCTACAGACATGGTTGACCCCTCATTTTTTAAGTTAAATAATCACCTTTCTAAACAAAACAATTTCAATGTGAAATATCCTACTTGCAGGGTTGTCACCAGGACCAAAAAAAGTACTAAAAAGGCTACTTGGAAATTTGATGATCATACCTAGCATGGAGGACAGGCCTAGGCAAAAAACCCTTTTTTTCTAATAATTTATCCGCAAGCGTCATTTATGTCGACAAATTGTTTGCAAATCCACAGTAGGGTTGCAAATATACCATATGTCACTCGGAGTGCGACAATTTGTACATATAAATTTATCACATATTTTTCTATTAATTTGGCCATTCGTCTGCATATTACCAAAAATAACGCATTTTGGGCCACCGTTTCTCCGCGAACGTCATTTATGTCGACAAATTGTTCGCAAATCCACAGTAGGGTTGCAAATATACCATATGTCACTAGGCGTGCGACAATTTATACAGATAAATTTATCACAGGTATTTTTCTATTAATTTGGCCATTCGTCTGCATATTACCAAAAATAACGCATTTTGGGCCAGCGTTTCTCCGCGAACGTCATTTATGTCGACAAATTGTTCGCAAATCCACCACAGGGTTGCAAATAATTATACCATACGTCACTCGGAGTGCGACAATGTGTACAGATAAATTTATCACCGGTATTTTTCTATTAATTTGACCATTCGTCTGCATATTACCAAATATAACCCATTTTGGGCCACCGTTTCTCCGCGAAGGTCATTTATGTCGACAAATTATTCGCAAATCCACCGATTAGTTTTTAAGGATATTAATACATGGCATAAAATGTGACAATTTATCAAAATAAATTTATAATGAACGCTTTTGTGGATATTTGCCAATACAATATACATCTGACATGTACATGGTATATATGAGTACATGGCAGTTGCAGCTGAGTTAGTCTCAGGTTGTAGTAAGCTACAAATTTCAAATGTTTGAGGACTTGTTCTCATTGCATACCTGTGTTTTCACATCATATTTTGTGGTCAAAATGATTACAAAAATGTGTAATTTGCAATCATTTCCGACGGCTAAGTAAGATGGATTTGAACAGGGATCCCTGATTTGAATGCACACTAACCAGGGCCGTGACACTCGTATTCAATCCCTGTACATCAGTAAGCTTAACCTGAGACGAATATACCTAGGGTAGACCGGGGAAAAGTGGAACAATTTTTTTTTCTCCAGCCCAAACAGGATTACTTAAGGTTTACAAGATAAATATTTGGTGCATACGCACCAATATGAACCTCGCGCCAATCTAGCCGTCTTCACGTACCAGAGGTAAAGTTTGACATATCGCACGACTCTGTGGTATATTTGGTTAACAAGATAGAGGGTTAAATGCACAAAGTACTATATCTCATTAACCAATGATCCTACAGAGATGTGAGCACTGAATGTTTTGTTCTTTATGACCAGAGGAAAGGTTTGACATATCGCACGAGTCTGTGGGATATTTGGTTAAAAAGATAAGAGGGTTTGGTGCACAAAGTACAGCAAAGTGACTATATCTTATTAACCAATGATCCTACAGAGATGTGACCACTGACTGTTTTGTTCCTTATGACCAGAGGAAAAGTTTGACATATCGCACAGCTCTGTGTGATATTTGGTTAAAAAGATAGAGGGTTAAGTACACAAAGTATAACAAATTTGACTATATCTCATTAACCAATGATCCTACAGAGATGTGACCACTGACTTTTTTGTTCTTTATGACCAGAGGAAAAGTTTGACATATCGCACAACTCTGTGGGATATTTGGTTAAAAAAAGATAGAGGGTTTGGTGCACAAAGTACAAAAAAAGTGACTATATCTCATTAACCAATGATCCTACAGAGATGTGACCACTGACTTTTTTGTTCCTTATGACCAGAGGAAAAGTTTGACATATCGCACAACTCTGTGGGATATTTGTTTAAAAAGATAGAGGGTTAAGTACACAAAGTACAAAAAAGTGACTATATCTCATTAAGCAATGATCCTACAGAGATGTGACCACTGACTTTTTTGTTCCTTATGACCAGAGGAAAAGTTTGACATATCGCACAACTCTGTGGGATATTTGGTTAAAAAGATAGAGGGTTTGGTGCACAAAGTACAAAAAGTGACTATATCTCATTAACCAATGATCCTACAGAGATGTGGCCACTGACTTTTTTTGGTTCCTTATGACCAGAGGAAAAGTTTGACATATCGCACAACTCTGTGGGATATTTGGTTAAAAAGATAGAAGGTTTGGTGCACAAAATACAAAAAGTGACTATATCTCATTAACCAATGATCCTACAGAGATGTGACCACTGACTTTTTGTTCCTTATGACCAGAGGAAAAGTTTGACATATCGCACAACTCTGTGGGATATATGGTTAAAAAGATAGAGGGTTAAGTACACAAAGTACAAAAAAGTGATTATATCTCATTAACCAATGATCCTACAGAGATGTGACCACTGACTTTTTTGTTCCTTATGACCAGGGGAAAAGTGTGACATATCGCACGACTCTGTGGGATATTTGGTTAAAAAGGTAGAGGGTTAAGTACACAAAGTGGAAAAAAGTGACTATATCTCATTAACCACACTCGATCACCTCCGGCCACAAATTATGCTGCATGAGTGTGATGTTCTTATTACATGAGCTTGGCGATTGAGGGCCGCATATACTAAAGTTAATGGGGGTATTCCGCTTTGCCCCGTGTTCCACTTTGCCCCGGTCTCCCCTAAATATTCGTCTCAGGCTGAACTATTTAGGTGCTGTTCACAAATTCACCAAAAAAAATCGACATTTTTGTAAGACGGGGGGTGTAGGCCCTCTAAATATCCCTAGAATCCTTCACAGATACCTTATTTCAGATTTTCTTCTTTAAAACAATACAAACTTTACACATTCAAAGCTTTATAAAGCTTAAGAATATAAATATTCTTTTCAAAGTCCAGAATCAAGTCAAACATTTTTTATAATCACTCTTCAGGCAAACATTTTACTACAACCCCGTATGAAGAATTTATGACCGTCCCTGCCATTTTCTTTTCTAATGTATAATTCATTAGCCCGACATGCAGACAAATTGAGCATTTTATACCGTAAGAACTTCGTGGCAACATGGAAAACGTAGCCCAAACCTGAGCGCTATTAATATTAGAGTACTTGACAGAATGATTTGTCATGGCAATCCGGCTATTATTCCGCCCAATAGTCGTGTTTCAAGTTCCAATTCCAATACATACTGCTTTCGGCAGAAAAATCATGGTATTAATTACATTTTTTTTTTCAGATGCCAGGCCGCGAGAAAAGACCTCGGTATTAGAGCTCTTGCGTATTCCTTCCGTATGGACGACGTGTTTAGCACTTACGATCACATTTGGAATACTTGGTATAATTACAGTTGGGTTGGCTGTTCATCTTACGGACACTGTAAGTTGATAACAAAAGCATGTAGGCCTACAGTACATCCTCATCCACCCCATCCACATATAGATAAATGCTTGCATAACGTTACGAACGTATATTACCTCATTAAGTAAAATGAATATCAGAACGATGTAATATTTGCCAAATTATGTAAAATGTTAATAATTTTAAACAAATTAATCAAAATTGTGTTAATGTGAATTGTGCTTTATTATTATGAGGTTCTATACGTACATTACGTTATCTAAACATTTCTCTGTATGTACCTCCACCATCATGACCATGTCCACAGCCCCCTCCACACGCACCCCACTCACCCCACACACACTTGCCCAAAACACCTCAATACAAAACGACAATTGTTTCTATAATTAATTATACTCTTAGCAAAAACGGTTCTAAGAAGAACCTAAAATCGTTCTTTGGGTGTCCTGTATTTGGAACCTTAAATAGTTTTCTAAGGAACGGAAAAGGGTTCTGGAAAGGTTATCAAAGAACCATTTTAGACCTGAAAGGGGTTCTGAAAAGACCAGAAAGAACAGTTTTCCGTTTTGCAACATATCCTGGACCGGTTTTTTTTCTAAGAATGTATAACCCCAAAACTGCACAGGACATATTATTTTACCAAAACAAGGAATAACAAAGGCATTATGAGAAACATAACTTCTTATCAGAGAATAACAGAGGCATTATGAGAAACACACATAACTGATTCAAAGGAATAATAAAGGCATTATGAGAAACACAACTTATTCTCAAGGAATAACAAAGGCATTATGAGAAATCTAACTTATTCTCAAGGAGTAACAAAGACATTATGAGAAACGTAACTTATTCGCAAGGAATAACAAAGGCATTATGAGAAACACAACTTATTCTAAATGAATAACAAAGGCATGAGAAACATAACTTATTCTCAAGGAATAACAAAGGTATTATGAGTTATTCTCAAGGAATAACAAATGCATTATGAGAAACGTAACTTATTCTAAATGAATAAAAAAGCATGAGAAAAATAACGTATTCTCAAGGAATAACAAAGACATGAGAAATAAAACTTATTCTAAATAAATAACAAAGGCATTATGAGAAACATAACTTATTATCAAGGAATAAAAAGACATTATGAGCAACATAACGTATTCTCAAAGAATAACAAAGGCATGAGAAACACAAGTTATTCGCAAGGAATAACAAAGGCATTATGACAAACACAACTTATTCTCAAAGAATAACAAAGGCATGAGAAACACAAGTTATTCGCAAGGAATAACAAAGGCATTATGACAAACATAACTTATTCTCAAGGAGTAACAAAGGCGTTATGAGAAATCTAATTTATTCTCAAGGAATAACAAAGGCATGAGAAACGTAACTTATTCGCAAGGAATAACAAAGCGTTATGAGAAATCTAATTTATTCTCAAGGAATAACAAAGGCATTATGAGAAACGTAACTTATTCGCAAGGAATGCCAAAGGCATGAGAAATAAAACTTATCCTACAGGAATAATAAAGGTATTATGAGAAACATAACTTATTCTCAAGAAATATCAAAGGCATTATGACAAACATAACTTATTCTCAAGGAATAACAAAGCGTTATGAGAAATCTAATTTATTCTCAAGGAATAACAAAGGCATTATGAGAAACGTAACTTATTCGCAAGGAATACCAAAGGCATGAGAAATAAAACTTATTCTACAGGAATAATAAAGGTATTATGAGAAACATAACTTATTCTCAAGAAATATCAAAGGCATTATGAGAAACATAACTTATTCTCAAGGAATAACAAAGGCATTGTGAGAAACATAACTTACTCTCAAGGAATAACAAAGGCATTATGAGAAACATAACTTATTCGCAAGGAATAACAAAGGCATTATGAGAAACATAACTTATTCTCAAGAAATAACAAAGGCATTATGAGAAACACAACTTATTCTCAAAGAATAACAAAGGCATGAGAAACACAAGTTATTCGCAAGGAATAACAAAGGCATTATGACAAACATAACTTATTCTCAAGGAGTAACAAAGGCGTTATGAGAAATCTAATTTATTCTCAAGGAATAACAAAGGCATTATGAGAAACGTAACTTATTCGCAAGGAATACCAAAGGCATGAGAAATAAAACTTATTCTAAAGGAATAATAAAGGTATTATGAGAAACATAACTTATTCTCAAGAAATATCAAAGGCATTATGAGAAACATAACTTATTCTCAAGGAATAACAAAGGCATTGTGAGAAACATAACTTACTCTCAAGGAATAACAAAGGCATTATGAGAAACATAACTTATTCGCAAGGAATAACAAAGGCATTATGAGAAACATAACTTATTCTCAAGAAATAACAAAGGCATTATGAGAAACACAACTTATTCTCAAAGAATAACAAAGGCATGAGAAACACAAGTTATTCGCAAGGAATAACAAAGGCATTATGACAAACATAACTTATTCTCAAGGAGTAACAAAGGCGTTATGAGAAATCTAATTTATTCTCAAGGAATAACAAAGGCATTATGAGAAACGTAACTTATTCGCAAGGAATACCAAAGGCATGAGAAATAAAACTTATTCTAAAGGAATAATAAAGGTATTATGAGAAACATAACTTATTCTCAAGAAATATCAAAGGCATTATGAGAAACATAACTTATTCTCAAGGGCATTATGAGTTATTCTCAAGGAAAAACAAAGGCATTATGAGAAACATAACTAACTCTCAAGGAATAACAATTAAGGCATGAGAAAAAACTTCTTAAGGAATAACAAAAGTATTATGAGCAACATAACTTATTCTAAAGGAAAAGGCCTTCATCTAAAAGCATGAACACTAATAATTTTTTAAAAAATATAGCCCAATGAAGCGCGATGCTGTTGTACCCAGTTGATACTCATCTCATTAAATAGTTCGCGAATGTTGTTGCTATGGTGACCCTATATAAATAAAGATTAAGATTTAAGTTTGTTTTATTCACTTTGAAAATTTGTTGCACAGAATTTGAAATAATGGTTTTCCAGAAACGAAGTAATTAATTTAACGTGTTCATATATCACATGGAATATCAGTGTAGTTTATTTCAGTACATTTGATCTATTTCAGTTTGAAGTGAAGGACGCATACGCTGGTTTTTTCTGGGTGCTCAGTGGAGTCTTCAAAACTGTATCATCTACATTGATAGGCACATTAACAAATAAATTAGTAAGTCTATCTTATTTATTCTTTGACAATTTTTGTTGTTGTTTTGTTTTTGATAAGTTTGTATTAGCCATTTCGCCAACATTATTGCGATCCGCATCCAATTCTATTCCAGTTGAAAGCCTCTATGGAAGATGTGCCTTAACCCCATGAGAACTACCTGCCGATTAGCCAAAAAGAAGTTTTCATTATCGATTGGACCAATCACCAACATTGTTAGAATAATTTCACCAGGCAAAAAAATTGGGGTGAATTATTTGCAAAGCTCCATTCTGATTGGTGATTAAAGTGAAGATATCACGTAATTGACCAATCAGAGGCAATGTTAGATCGGCAGGTAGTGCCTAGGGGGTTAATCTTCCACTTAGGGAGTGTGAATTTCAAATGGGATGAGTCCATTAACCTTTTAGCAAAATAATCTCACACCACAACAAAAGACCCCTAGCTTTGAGCCGCTGTCCACACAACCACGCCCGCACTTCGAAATTCGTGTATACCCCTCATAGGGTTACGAACCCGGTAACACAGTCCTTCCCTGGTACAATTCGCGTCTTGCCTTATATTGTTCCAGTGAATATACATTCATTGTTATGAATAATTTATCGTGTTTTAGGGTGGACGAGGCAGTCACCTACCTGGACAACCGATTCTTTAGAAATGCTTAGTCGCGCTAAAAGTCGATCGATACATGTTAAAATCAGCACAATTCAGAGATACACCTTTTTGCTATGAAATTAATTTTCTCGGTCAAATATAAAGCAATATTTTTTTTTCTTCAGTAATGTCAGTTAAAAACTTGGTGCTTGGATATACATTTTTTTTTAAATCCTGGTGTTAAAATTAAGCATCAAATTGTATCTTTTAGTGTGACATTTTTGATTTTTATAGGCCTTGAGTTCGCCTGCGAGCTTTTTACGGAATTGATTTTTTAGCGTCTCAAACTAATATAGTTTGCTAAAGAAAGATATTTCCCACCTATGTAAAGCACATCGTGTGGGTCTATATATTATAGTTTTGTCAGAATTTCCGTTTTTATTTTACCCTTTTTCCCTTCATGCTCTGAAAATGTCAAACTCGGTGCTTTTATCTCGTGCGCAACCAGCAGAAATAGTCGATATTTTCATTGTTGTCATCCAGGGCAATTTTCCATTGAAAAGCAAAGATCATGAAGATTGCCCGACTAGCGATTTGGTAGCCCAAATCCCCAATTGGTAAATGAGGTGAATTTTAAAATTTGCTCCCGTGATAGCCTGCAATTTCAATTTATATGCATTCCATGATTATGAAACCATTTTGTCTGTCTGTGTGTTTGTTTACCTAGGTTAGTCCGTATTAAGAGACGCACGCTTGAGGTTCATGAAAATCCACGGTCCAAACCTAGAAAAATTAGCGTGTTATTATAGGGATTTTAATCTTCTGTCCCTCCTATCTCCATGTGAATTTTGTATGACCTACCCCCCCCCATCGCGGGTTGCCATTTTCATTACACCCTTCAGACTTGTGTTCGGGTTTCTGTAGAGATTCATCAGTGTTCGTGTTTGTTTTTAATTTGACATGTAGGCCTATATAGGCCTAACCATATTTGTCATAATTAAGCGCTATACCTAAATGTATAGCTATGCTATATATTATTATGTAATATCATGTACATGTAGGCCTGGGTAGTGGGGGTGGGTAGTGGGGGTGTATGTAGGGAAACTTTGGTGTGGTAATCAACACACTTTAACCATGACTTTCAATGCAAGGCTTATTGTTGCCACAAATGTTTTTTTTTCCTTACGGTTATTCCTTACGGTTTTTATAAACTTCCATGTTTAACCTGGTATTGTTTTGGCTGCTTCATTAGGGCCTATGACTTTCGGTGGGTTTCCAAAAGCAGTTTCAAACAAACACAAACAAAAGGCACCATACCCAGTCACCTTCATGACAATTGAAACACTACGTCAAGTATTAACATCCAAGTTTTCTGTTTTAGGCAAGCAATTTTAAATAATTGCTTGAACAGGTTTTAATTTAAAAACAAAAACCTGTTTAAGTTAACAATGAAAATGAATGGTTCTTATAAGGCACAATCTCTGATGAGGAACTCAAAGCGCGTAAAGCACGAAATTTACAAACAAACATAAAAACAATCAATTTATAAAGATGTTTAAAAACAAAAACCTGTTTAAGTTAACAATGATAGAGAATAAATGATAGGATTTTGTCTTTTTGCCTATCAATATCGTGTCATAATGGATGGGCTGGCCAATATTTTGAGTAGTGGATGCCGGCGCAGCCGGTATCCACTACGATAAAAATATTGGCCAGCCCATCCATTATGACACGATATTGATAGGCAAAAGACAAAATCCTATCATTTATTCTCATTCTTATTCAGTTTTAATGTAATTTTTGCGAGAAAAACTGCCTTTTTTCAAAAAAAATAAAGTTACTATTGTGAGGACATCCCCGTTGTTTTAAATGAACGAAACCATCACGAACATCTAAGCCGCCGAATCGCGTTCTTAGTTCTCGCACGTGTATTACGCGAACGCATTATCGCGCGATCATTGAGGAGCAACAAGCGTGCCGCCGTTGCGTGGCGGCGCGCGCCCTGACTAATATCACTATCAACTATTGTGAGATATTATACACCTGAAAACCAATCAAATTACGTGAATTCTTTACCAGACGCACCCATTGAATAAGAATGAACGGTTCTTATAAGCCACAATCTCTGATGGTTCTTATGGTGGGTTCATAGTAAATCGGTGTGCATCGGCAGACGTCTGCCGACGTCGCTGGCGATGAACACAAACACCCAGCGATACCGTTGTGCTGCTCCATCGCCCAGCGATGATCGGTCGACGATGCGCGTACTGAGTTCGCACGGCGATGAGAGCGGCGATGAGCGGTGTGAAAAGACGCCATTTTGTTTGTCAGTCGCTTACTTGAAATCTCAGCTAATAAATCCAAAAAAAGTCAACAATTCTCAATGTTTATGACTTAAAACTTCGTACATATAAAGATTTGCGGACATGGACCATATTGTGTCTTCAGTGACTCTTAAATGGTACGAGATCTTTGAAAGGAAAGGATGCCAAATCACCGTAAACAACGCACACAATTTTCGTATTGGGCTGTCAATGTCATGACTGCAACTAGTGCAAGTGTACACGAAAATGTTCATGTTCATATTCACGTGGATTACATACTCCGTAGCACTGTCTTCGGTAAGGAATCCTGCCTTTCTGCCTCAGGAATGCATTCCAGTATAAAACCTGAACTTCTGATGTCACAAATGTTCGGTAAGTACAGTTTTAACACTTGCATGACTAGGCTAGGGCCCTAGCCTACATGGCCTAGCATGCCATGCATGATTATGCCGAGGCCTGTCAAAGAAAGATATGTAGGACACTGGTGCAATGAGGATTGTATGCTGATTTAAAACATAAAATATGAATTAACCGCTTCGCAGGGTTGGTGCGATCCATGCATTCAATGTATGCGTGCCCTAAAGCCAAAGGGCACCGCAGTTCGGAGAACGTTACTACAATACAAGCCCGTCAATCATCCCCGGGATTTTATCATGTCGAATCATATCATGGAATAGGGTCTAGTGTCGGGCATGATTTAATAAATACCGGTAATATTTATACGATATGCAACCGTGAAAATCTTCAATAGGACCTAGGACCGCATGACAGGCTACATCCATGACAACTGCTACGTCAATGACATATTTTTGGCTTCACGGTGAATAGGCCTGGCACAGTCATGACAGTGACAATAAATGCAAGTCTGGACTTGGAGTCTGGACCAGAGACAGCGGCAGCCTAGGCTAGGTCTATGCGGTCAGGCTACACTGGATGGGCTAATGGCTTCATCTGGACCCTTTTATCGTGCCCAAATTTAAATATTAATGCTATGCAGAAGCCTAGGCCAAGGGGTGACCAGGCTAGCACAGGTTGAGCTCTGTCTTTTATACCCTACTTCAAGTAGTTTATATTAAAATAGAGGGAGGCTTAGGGACTGATCGTTATTTACGGCAGGGGGGGGAATGGGTGTTTTGGCAAAAATATCGACAAAAAATTTCGCGTTCCCCCCTCGCGTCCGCTCAAAATTTTCGCGTTCCCCCTTGTTTTCCCCATTTTCTCCATTTAAAATTTAACAATCCCCCTCCTGGTACAACTAACAATTTCAGGTTCCCCCCTCAAGACCACAAAAAATTTCGTGTTCCCCTAAATTTACCCATTCCCCCCCCCTGCCATAAATAACGATCGCTCCCTTAGGCCTGCTATTTTATGCCAAATGACATGCTATAAAATGAAGGGAAAACAGAATATAAGGTAGAGTATTCTGAGTAGGCTTAGGCCATCTTAGATTTTTAAAGACTACCGGGTATTTTGTAACCAGTAATTTTGAAAAGATGTTTATATCGGCGCGGCTTGGTTGAAAAAATAATTATTCAAATCGTGTTTCTTTTCTTTTTACCAACTAGGTTATTGACGTGACTTGAAGTGAACTGGTAGAAACCTAACCATGTTTTTCAGATATGGAGTGAATGTGATCACATCTAGGGCCTACTAAGAGAACAAATAGAGTACCATTTTGTGTACCAACAGGAGAAAGGTACGGTTTGTAGTAAATAAATGTACAACTTTATTTGATAATTTAAAGGCATATAAATTATTCATATTTTGATTTTATGATGTCATGTGGTACAACCATAATATAACATGAAATAACAGATTCCACTAAAAAGTAAAAACATTATTATAATCCACATGACATGCCAAAACGATTTTTCGTACTATAGGCCTATATGTACTATGTTGTAGAGTCACTGTAAGGCCTAAAAACTGTTTGATTGGGGTAACATAAAAAACATTTTTTTTTTACTGTTAGGGAAGGTGGGGTTATGCCAATCAAACAATTTTTTAGGCCTAAGTCAAATGTAAAATAGGGCCTACATTAATTATTTGTACAAACATTAAAACTCACAATCTCCGAATATCTTGTCTTTAAGGCCGTATAAAATTAATGTTTTGGTTCTTGTCCCTCCTCAATTTCTGGGATTTGTCAGATTTTTTATAGCTTTTTCAAAATATTTTAGACTTTGGAACACTTTTGCTCAAACACTGTTGAGAAAAAAAATGTTCTAGAGCATTGTTTAATTTTTACATCCAGATTTAGTTTTAACATCCTAACAACCCATAAAATAGCCCTGTGTTGCAAGAGCTGTGAAGGCAAATATAATAAGGGGTGTCTGACATTTATATTAGTTTACTGTTGTACTGCAAGTATCACAATATTTCTTAAATTCTTTCATTATTAACAGATACAAAATGGCACCTGTACCTGAACTGGCCTACAGCAACAAGTTAACACTAGAGATGGATGATATGGCCTGGATATACTCTGCACCCCCCCCCCCCACTTCACCATTTCAGCTCACACTACTTGAAATCTCCTACTGGCGGTTCGATATCATACCATAGTGCATTGTAATGGTCAATGGACCTGACTTACGACATAGTTGCCATTGAAGATCAAGTCATGAAGAATGCACACTGAGTCGAGTGGTGTGTCCCCTTCCAATAAGGAACCCACCATTAAACTTTTTTTTTGTAAGTGGCCACTTGGCCAGGCCAGCTCGTCAGATTATTTTCATTTTTAGAAATATTAATGTACTTCAGACAAACAATTTGGCAGTCATTCCAGGGATAATACCAGTGCCAATGAAAAGAGTCGAGTAAAACTAAAAGATACATTCAGAATGGCCTTACTTTATGGTGGTGTTCCTCAAGGCAATGGCATTGGTCTTGTTTCATATTTTACGGTATTTTCATTGATCAATGATGCCATGGCTATTCCAAAATCCAAACCATAAAGTTTGGAAGTTTGTAGTTGATTTGTTGAGGGCCTATAATGGAACCATTATCATGCAAGCCTCAGTTCCTGGATGTATCTGCATCACTTGGACTAATGAAAACAAATGGAGGCTGTTTTAAAATTCTTAGGTTTCAATGTATATTTTTTAAGCTTTGATTTGTTTAGTTTTCCCCATGCATTTTAGCATAATTCAATTTTATATGTTGCTGGTCTGATGCTAAACGAAGTTTAGCTGTGTGTGTGCGGGGGTGGGGTGGAGGTGCAGAAAATGTTAACCTTTTGCCAAATAATGTTAACCCTGGCATCTTTTTTTTTATTTCCCCACATGTGATGCCCAAGGTTTTCCATTTATAAATTTGACATCGGTACAAATAAATAAAAACCAAGTCAAGATTTCCCCTAGGCCCTCAAGAACTGCAAAATTTTCCGGATTCCTTCAAATCCAAATAAAAATAAAACTGAACTGAACTGAACTGAAAATATAACACAGTCTGTTAAGGAGAGTCGGAGCGGTGTCTGCGCTAGCGGTGTTTGTGCTCGAATATTGAGAAAAATAAAGCCTGCACTCACGTACATGTAAAGTATGGGTTAAATATCTATCCTCATTGTAATGAGTTTTATTTTCCCACATGTGCATGGGGTTTTTTTCTGGAAGGGGAAATACATATGGAAATATAAATGACCAGGGGCTTTCTTAATTCATTTCCTATAAAATCAATGTTCATCAAGCACAAACGTTTTCGACAATATTGGCAAACGTATTGAAGGTTGTCAGAAAACGTTTAAATGTCAGGTTATATAAATATTCATAAAGGGTATGAAACGTTTTTATTACTTGCAAAACACTTACTGCAACGTATTCTAACATAATGTTATTTAAGTGTTGACGAAAAGTTTGGTAAATTGAAATAAAAAAAATATTTTACAATGACGTTTTGACAACATTTTAAAATTGTTGTTGTGTTTTCATATAACATTTTAAAACCGTTTACATGACCTGCATATAACCCGTTGACAAAACATTTTGAAAAAATATATTTTAAAATGACATTTTGACAACATTTTAAAATTGTTGTTGTATTTTCATATAACATTTTAAAAACGTTTTTATGAAACAACGACAACATCGCATCGAAAGGGCTCCCATACCCGTAAGCGAAATAAGGGACCGTTCACAAACACTTGTTAGAGGGGGCCTGATGCAAAAAGGGGGGCCATTAAAGGTTTTGACCCTCCTAAGGGGGAGGGCTCTGAAAATTTTCCCGGGAAAATTCAGTAGATATGCTTTTCTATTGGGTTGACCCATAATTTTCATGTCAAAAAAAAGGGGGGGCCTGAATTTTTTGAGATCTGAAAAAGGGGAGGGGCGCAAACTTTTCGTGATGATTTTGTTTGCATCAGGCCCCCCTGCCAAGTGTTTGTGAACGGTCCCTAAACAAGTGGTGTTAAAGGGGCATTTCGTGATCCACAGCCTCATCCCCCACTTTTCTAAAAAAAGTTGAGATTTTTATATCACTGGAAACCTCTGGCTACATAATGTTTATGTACAAAATATTTCTTGCAGATTAATTCGTTTAGCAAAGATATCGTGAAATTTGAATTTCGTTCTGGTGCACCAGAACGAAATTACAACGCATTGTCTATGGAGCAGTGTAATACACATAATCATGCATAACTCGCGAACGCAAAATCGGAAACAACTGAAATTTTGGGAATAGGTTTTTTTCGTGGATATCTAATGAAAAATGACATAAATAGAGGATGCTAGGATCACGAAATACTCCTTTAAATTATTCTCGTTTTATTACCACTACGTACATGTATGAATCTGCAATTCTAACATTTGGTTTGTTTTAATAACTGGTAAAAATAAACATAATATACATAAAATGCAATGTTTGTTTGTGTGTTTGATTGTCAGTTGCCTTTAGGGGTGGTGCAATGAATAATTGTGTACCCGGTGGTGAATTGTAGAGGAGGGGGCAAAAGGGAGGAGGGAAGATGTTTTGGAAAGCCAAAGGAGAGGCACAGATTTGTTGGCAAGCCAAAATTGGGGAGGGGCAGGCCCGGGGGGGGCAGGTAATTTTTGCCACAGATATTTTAAGCACTGTTTCGATATTACATCCTAAAGAGGGCGTGGAAACATATTGGGGAAAAGTTTTTTGTTGGATCAGTCCCAGCAAACACAAAAACATTTTCGACATCATTCGCAAAAGGTTATAAAAGGTTTGTCAGAAAACGTTTAAATATCGGGTTATATAAAGGGTATATTAAGAGTATAAAACGTTTTCATAACCTTAAAAATCATTTTTGATAATCTACTGCTCAGCAAACAAAAATGTTTTACAGAAAACGTTTAAATGTCGGGTTAACTAAAGGGTATAAAAACGTTTTAATAACATTCCAAAAACATTCTTGAAAACTTGATACAAAACATTCTAAACAGAATGTTATTTTGGGGATGAAAAAATATTTTGTAAAAAATGTTTGCCCAAAATATTTTCAATAACGTTTTAAAAACGTTTTCATGACCTTCATATAACCGACATTTAAATGTTATTAAAAGGTTTAAAAAAAAAAAACATTTTAAGAACATTTCTGTGTGCTGGGTTCAAATATTTTAACATAATGTTATTTTTAAAAGTATTGACACAATATTTGGCAAAAATGTTTGCAAAAATAGTTTATACAATAACATTTTTTGAAAACATTTAAAAATATTGTTGTAGTGTGTTTTCATACAAAACGTTTTAAAACGTTATCATGACCTTTATATAACCCGACATTTTAATGTTATTAAAACGTTTTTACCTAAACCAAAAGCCAAAATATAACTTACAATGTTTTTAAAACGTTTTTGTGTTTGCTGGGTAGGTTATTATTTGTGAAATGATTCAAAGGCAATTAACTTTTAAAAAAAAAAAAAAAAATGATTTGACTGATTTTCATTAACTAATGGATTATGATGATGGTCCAAAGGATCGAGTAAAGTAGTGATACCTTGGACAAACAACCCAAAAAAAAAAAAAAAACGGGATAATAAAATAAAACAACTGACAATTCAATTTCCGGGTCAATTTCATAATAGGCCTACAAATTTCACCCATTTATATAAATCAAGATTTCTTGCTATCTGGTCTCTATACAAAGTGATTTCACATCTTTATGTGTGTGTGCCAGTAGCGTATGGTGGGCAAAGGTCGAAAATTGTCAAAAAAGTAGGCCTACAATAAAAAGAGCATAAGCATCTTATGATCTTAATATCAGGGTACCAGCACCCCCACCGGGGGAAGACTTCTCACATGAGGGACGTTTCGCCCCTTTCTCCCTTCCTTGGCTGCGCCACTTGTAAGTGCTAACTCTACGGGAGTCAGTACCCTAGTTTTTCAATCGTTCTGAGTTGAAAGAAATATACCTCATTAATAATAAATCGGCCTATTTAGACCCATGCAATGTAATTCAGGTGTGCTTTTGTTTACAAACACAACGCGCCAGCTACACGTGCTTTTGTTTACAAAATACAACACACAACAGGTCAAAGGTTAAATAATTCGCGAATTTGATTGGTTATCGCCGCGTCGTCGCCGTGAAAAGTTGAACTTTTTTCAACTCGGCAAAGACGTCGCCGCGACGTCTGCCGATGGACAGCGATGCCAAATCTTATCGCTGTGACGTCACTCAAAGATAGTAGAACGACGTCGGCCGATGTCGGTAGACGTCTGCAGACGGAAAAAGACGTAGTATGAACCCACCATTATAAGGACAATCTATTTCTGGCGTTTAAATAACGAAAGTCTGGGGCGTTACGCCGGGGCGTTACGAAGGTTATTTCTTTGGAAGTGTGTTCCAAACAGTTTGCTTGATCATAAAACATACAGCGTAATATAATGTTTTGTAAAAGAAAGTTTTGTTTAAAATATTGCCCAATTGCATGTAAGCCTTCGGGCAAAGTTGTTTTGAGGAGAAGCAAATTTCAACACATTGGTCCGAATCACTCACGTGATGATGAAATATCCTCATCGTGCTATAAACATGATCAGTATAGGAGCGCTATTAGGCCTGGGAATTTCGTTGCTATATTGAAGTTCTGGCAACACTGTATCATGCCGGTATTCCTATCAAACCCAGGGATAGCGATCCACAATGCTAGTATTATTAGCCTTATATTTCACGCGTTGATTTTGAAAAATTTCAGCCGGTGAAAAAATGGTGAAATCAAAACGTAAATTCTGACAAAACTATGATATATCGCTCACGGTGATGTGCGTTAGAAAGTTGGGAAAAATCCTTCATTAGCGTACTATATTACTTTGAAAAGCTAAAAGGTTGATCCAAGAAAAGGCTCGCGGGCAGAGTTTAAGCCTATCAAAATCGAAAATCTTACACGAAATGACTGAATTTCACGCCTAAGTTTAACACTAGGATTTGAAAAAAAAAAGTATCAAGCACTACAATTTGACCTGACATTTACTGAAAAAATGAAAATGATTGCATTTCATTTGGCCGAGAAAATTAATTTTACATTGAAAAGGTGTAACTCAAAATTTAGCTCGTTTCAACACCAAATTCGATCGTTTGTATTGCCACATTAAATGACTGAGTGAGCCTTGCTAAACAAAAGAATCGGTTGTCGAGGCTGCTAACTGGAGGTATTGTTGGTCGAAGCAGCCAAAAAAAATCGATTTTCATTTTCTAAATCAAAATATTATTATTGAAAAATAACACTTTCATGTTTTGCAATTTAATTCTACAAAATCATATACTTTGAAAACGTGCTTGACTTATTCCTGTGAATGAGTTATACGTTTTACAAAAGTGTTGTTATTGTTTCAGCCCTCTTTACAATATAACTCAAGAACCACAGGACCTACAAAAGTAGGCCTATATCAGTGATATTTGAATTCTTTAACACCGTCGCTATGAAAATCACAGCATCTTGCGAATGGTAGTGAGCTTTGGCAAAAATTGCATTGATCATTTCATAGCGAGTGTGTAGAAGAATTTAAATATCACAGATATACTTTTGTAGGTCCTGTGATTCTTGAGTTATGTTGTAGGAGGGCTGAAACACCTGCAACACTTACATAAACGTACATAACTCATTAACAAAAATAAATCAAGCAAGGTTTGAAAGTATATGGTTTGTAGAATGAACTTTTACAAAACATCAAAGTGTTATTTTTCAATAATACATTGTCTACTCTTAATTCTTTTACACAACAGGTGGAGACAAACAGTGCAGCAGCTCGTCTCATTCTCATCGTTGGGCAGATTTTAGGTTGCATTACGCTCTTATTCATAGGCCCATCGCAGACGCTTCATCTGCCAGAGTAAGTGTCTTTTGAATAATAGCTGCCCCATAGACATTTGCAATTTCTGCATTCTGTATAGTGTGTCTATCAAACAAAATACGACACCTGGCAGCTATTACAGTTTGGGGCTAATTGCACTACTCCCCATTCCAGAAAAATACAGCTCTAATTTTTTGGTATTAAAAAAATATTATCAAGTTCTGCCAAATGAAACATAGCTCAATCCTAAGCATTCATTTAGTCCTAACTGAAGTTCAGTTTCTTGAAAAAAGATTGAAAAACATGCATTTTCGGCATGTTTTCTGACAATCGAGTCACAAAAATCACAAACTTGGAACAAGTCTAAGCATTCAAAATCTTGAGTATGCCAAAATTTTGCTTAATTTTCACTTTGTTGTGTTACTTTAACTAAATGGTTGGTTTGAATAAAACATGTCTTTTTCAAAATTTTGAATGCATAAACTGAAATTAGTCTTTGGGCTTGATTGTAACTACATACGAAAAACAGCAAAAATTTGCTAAATATTAAAATTTGACTTCTATTGTTAGGACTCACTAAAGGATTAGGATTTAGCTATGTTTCATTTGGCAAAACAGGATAATATTTTTTTTTTATTAAAAAAAATTAGTTCTGTATTTTTCTGGAATAGGGAGTAGTCGCTAACCCCTCGATTTTCCTGTTTCGGAAGCGTGTTTTTCTATTTGCTTGTTTGCGATATTTCCAGTTGATTTTTTTTTCTTGACGACTATTAATAGCCAGGCTCCAAATGCGCCAGGTTTGAAATTGTGATACAGACACAAATAAGAAGATGTAAAAATAACAATGTTTTTGGCATTCTTTAAGTCTTTACTTCTTTAAGTCTGTCGTAATTAGACATTAATGAAAGGCACGAGTGGCTGAATATTGGATTGAAATGTTTCCAATCAATAATTAAAGGACATATTCTTGTATTCCTTTTTCCAGCAAATTAGCCCTGGTCTGCATTGGTTTAGCTTTAGAGGGAATCGTTAAGTCATGTGTCATTGTACCGTCACTTGTTGACGTCACGGTTACAGCAAGGTAGGTGATGAATGAAATTAACTTACATAAAATACAAAAAAGTAAACAACATGAATATTGATAAGAACACTAAATGAGTAAATATCACCGACTTCGGTGCGTACAATATCGTATGATATATATAAAAATCAGAGACATTAATTCTCAAATGCATTGCACTTTGTTTCAAAAAGGTGGTCTGGCTTGCCGGATAATTTTGCCACACAGAGCATTATTGCAGGGCTATTTTGGGGAGCCTTCTCATTTGGGTAAGTTATTTTCCCTCTTTATTTTCGTTTAAGACCTTTAGTTACGAGGCGGAGTGGCTGTATTATGTAGTCATCATGAGTAAAACACATTGTCGTATACTGGCAATGTGACGTATTCCATTTGTCTGAAGGGACAGTTGGGAGTTTATATTAGGTCAGGATTGTGGGTTAAGCAATTAGCATTGGTTTACATTCTACAGATCAGTAGTCCGAAGGGCCGTTAGTCCAAAAACCTAATCTTAACCCTAAACTTTATTCTAACCATAAGCTAACCCCTAATTCTAACCATAAACCTATCCTTATAATCCTAAGCATATAGCCTTCACTCTGACACTTACCTTAACCTTACCTATCCTTATCCCTACAATAACCCTAGTCCCTAGCCATAATGCGGCCCATACACGATCAATTTGATTGATCAATATTGGGGACCCTAGATACAGGATTTGATACAAAATAATATTTCTCTTCAATATTATTGAACAGATCTAAATCTAGTTTGATTTTATTGACGGCTGGACAAAAAATCACTATTGATGTTCGTGTGTATGGTGCACAATGGCAGATTTTGTATCCACTCTTGTATCTATAAGGTCTTTAAAAAAAAAAGCGCAGTAATTTATAGTACGCTACGCACATGCACAACGCCTAGACGTTGAGCACACTTTACAGGTTGTCGCTGACCAATACGGCCCACATCATTCAATATTAGGGAACAAACCAAAAGATCGATGACGTCCTATAAACGTTATTAGTTTCGTTTCTCAGCCGACCCCTTCCCTCCCTGCCAGAAACGTAATAATGAAATGTTGAAAATTTTGACATAATAATAATAATGACACATTCTTCAGACCGATGTTTTTGTACAAACGTAATCGAGTATTTTTATCCCCTCCCCCCTAAATATAAACGAAACTAGTTTCGTTTATAGGACATCATCGATCTTTTGGTTTGTTCCCCAAACCGTCTTTGATATCGATCAATCAAATTGATCGTGTATAGGCCGCATTATGCTAACCCTAACCTTAACTCTAACTCTAATCCTCTTGCGATTTTGTAGTTCATAGCAGAAGTGAGCTTTTGCAAAAATTGTATAGATCATTTCATAGCGAGTGTGTAGAACCAATTCAAATATCACAGATATACTTGTGTAGGTCCTGTGGTTTGAACAACAATACCTTTGTAAAACGTATATAACCCATTAACAACAATAAATTAAGTTTTCAAAGTAGGCCTATATGATTTGTAGAATGAACTTTTGCAAAAGTGTTATCTTTTCATAATACTGATTTAGATAATGAAAATATTTTTGGCTGCTTCGACCAACAATACCTTATCTACCCTCAAGAAATTGAATACCTGAGTGGAAGAAGGGCCCAACTCCAATTTTTTACAAAAATGAGTTATACCCAGCATTTTATTGCCAACAGACTGTTCTTCCTTGTGTGTGAAAAATGAGCCAAAATCCACTCTCTAAATAGTCTTCCATGTACACTTAATCATGGTTTTCATGGAAGAAAGGCCCAACTCCATGGAGTTGTGACCTTCTTCCACAAATATTGGGTTAACGTGGAATTTGTTCATCCATGAAAACTGTTTTTCACTGCAATAAACTTTCTTGCTAACATATCCATGTGCAACTAATGGATAATTATCAAATTTCTGTAGCTATAACACATCTGCTTACGGATCTGGCACTTACAGTATATTAATGGAAGAAGGGCCCAACTCCAGCTTGTATTAAGACATGTACCGTTGCCATGGAAACATCATATATAATTTCAAATGTATGTAATACTGTATATTCATGTATTAAAGGTCCCCTGAAGATGACAACATTCTGTCTATAAAACTTTTCCAAATATTAAGTTTTTTCTTAATATCTCAAAAAACAGTTTTGATGGAGTTGGGCCCTTCTTCCACTCAGGTATTTAATTGCAACATCACATTTTAATGAATGTCTTCCAACACAAGCAGTCTATATTTTAATAAACTTTAATATTTTTATTTTCAGAACCTTCCTAGGGCCGCTCATAGGTGGTGCCCTTATACATCAATTTGGTTTTAGCGGAGCATGTAATGTCGGTGCTGTTGTTTTTCTTATAATGGGTGCTATACTTTCCATTTACTTGGCTTGGGAATATCGTTGTGGAAGAGGGTGAGTTTCGTGTATATTTATGTCGTTGTAATCCCACATACTGCAGAATAGCGGATAACTAGACACCGTCCTTGTCGTCACACCTTCGTAAATGTATTACATTAACCATATACATCATCGTCAGCTGCTACGCTAATTGCCTAAGTCATTTTTTGTAATTTTGAGAACAAAGAACAAAATGTGGTTCAAGTATGCATCAGTTACGTAACAACCATACTTATTTCGGATTATTCCGTCTCATTTATATCATTATCATTTGTTCTTGTGCAAATATTGGTGAATAAATAGGTTTAAATGCAGGTTTGTACCATATTTCGTACTTTGTTCTCAAAATTACAAACAATGACTTAGGCAATTAGCGTAGCAGACTGATGGCGATATAATACGAATTCTATACAACAAAATTATAAATAACGGAGATATCGATCCCGGATGTTGATATCAGCTATGCTATGTTTATTAACCCCATGAGAACTACCTGCCGATTGGCCAAAACGATTATTGTGTCCAATTTTGAACCAATCAAGGAGGGTATTAATAAGATCATCTGCAAATGCAAGTTTGACCATAAATAGTTTTAAGCCCATTCATAATTGGCAATTGAAATGAGCATTTCAAGTTATCAACCAATCAGAAATGCTGTTAGCCCAGTAGTGACCAGGGCGTTAACACATCAAAAAATAAAAGTTATCACTAGTCTGAGGGGTCGTATAACTTTAATTATGATTAGAGTTAAATAAAAGCAATACAAGTGATGTGAACTTTAGGTGCAAACTATTTTTGCTTCAACTTCAAGTAAGAGGGTATTAAGTTTTAAACTCCGCTACCTTTAAGCAAATAGAGGTCAAAGGTCACACAAGGGGATTAAAATTATTTTGAAATACTTTAATCAAGTTATAACATATCACATAATGTTCCTCTGGTTCTGAGGATAAAAACGTCAATAGTCCTGTCTCTAGGATGCCCAATTAATGAAAAAATATAGGTCAAAATAAGTCAAAGGATATTATGTACATTGGTCAAATTTTCCAAATTGAATAAAAATAATCAAAAGTTAATACAAGAAAGGTACAATTTGCTCTTTTCTGAGAAGCCATCTTAGAATCATAGGCCCAAGTTCAACAACCCTATATCCTCCGTAAACAAGATGCATCAGTAGGAGATAATATTAGATAGATTAATGTATGACAAATCCAATAAATATTTACCACTGACTTGAGCTTTCGCCATCAGGCTGATGGCTTGATCACAAGTGATCTGGTCCAAATCAGTGGTAAATATTTATTGGATTTGTCATACATTAATCTATCTAATAAAAACCCTATATCCTATAGAGTACCGTATGTAACCTCGTGACCTTGGCAGTTCATAGGTTATATCATGATATCTAGACTCCGTCGATATGGCAAACTATACATTTTATGTTTCCTTGTGTCAAGACGGACAATTTGAGGCAATGTTCATTGCAATTAAAGAATTTTGAAATTTTTCCCATGTACAATAATTTTGTTTTTAATCTTTGACCTATTTGACCTATATCTCATTGATTAGTATTCTAGAGATATGACTATTCACACCTATATGGCCATTTGATGGGAATCTCTCTATAGATAGTATAGTTAGAGAATAAAGGTATTGTTTTCAACCACTGTCGTGCATCTATCGTCTCATATAACACGGGTGACACAATTATTTTGAGTAACGTCAAAAATAATGATGTTGTGCATGTGTTATTTGAGACGATAGATGCACAACAGCAGCTAAAACAATACCTTTATTCTCATTCTTAAACACTTCAATTCAAATAGATATATTAATCATAATTATTGAAAATGTGTACCAAATTTTAATTAAATTAAATCCAACATTTTACAAGTATAATTACCTAGGGCTTAGAATCGATTAGTCCCGTTGTTATGCACCTCCGATTGGTTCAAATAGCGTGTACGAGTATGGCGACCACGCGCACGCACTAAAGTTTGTGATATCGTGTCATAATTATCACACGACTAAGAACCAATACGTTTGCAGGACCTTTCTTAATTGTTTAAGAATTTACTTTAATGTATCCTACCTGACCACTCTGGTGCTAAACACTTCAAACAACGAGTAACTTTTTTTTTTATCACCGTGGTCATTTTCAGGCGGCGGGAAGCTTACAGACTCTTTGCAATATCTGGATCTGATGAACTCAATGATGAGGTGCCATTAGTAGCAACAAAGTGATTTGGACTTGTGGACATGGTGGAAGAGACTGTCATTAATAAAGTGATATATATGCATTATTAACGGTGTGACACACGGATTTTGTTTCTGGGGAGAGACAAACAAGACATGCCGTTTAGGGGTATAGGGAAAATTAGAAATTTGCCAAACATTTGGTATTATCCTATGATTATAATTGAATACAGAATTAAAAAGACTAGTCTGCGTCTGCGTCTGACGTCACTGTCAACAAAATTCCATACGACCCTTCATTGGTCAAAAGGACAATTCATCTGGTGCCGATCGGACTAAAGGAATTGCAGAAAATGAC